>NW_026735567.1:0-117000 GCF_949786415.1 Peromyscus eremicus | reverse complement strand
AGAACTGGGCTTCCTACACACACGGGCTATATCTAGTTCAACACTTCTTGGGAAACTGACAAGAACAGTAGCTCCTCTTCATTCCAATACACTGTACTTGCTGGGAACAGACGTGAATGCTATTTGCACTGTGTATGGCAATAGGAGCGCAATAGTAACTCTTCTTAAGAGAAAACATCTCTTGCTCGTAGGACCAGAAACTGCATGGGATTCAACTCCATTTCTGACTGGGAAACAAACACTAGCTTGCCTTCCAAGAAACACACTCTACTTTTGAGAAAAGAGCACTCTTCTATTCTACTGGGTTTCCTATGGGGTCCGAAGAGTGAGCTTGCTCAGAACAAAAGAACTGTGCTTGCTACACACACGTTCATATCTAGTTCAACTCTGCTTAGGAGACTGACAAGAACAGTAGCTCCTCTTCAGTCCAATACACTGTACTTGCTGGTAACAGACATGAGTGTTATTTGCACTGTGTATTGCAATGGGAGCACAATAGTGACTCTTCTTACCAGAAAACAATTCTTGCTCGTACGACCAGAAACTGCATGTGACTCAACTCCATTTAGGACTGGGAAAGAAACGCTAGCTCACATTACAAGAAACAAACTCTGCTTTTGAGAAAAGATCACTCTTCTACTCTACTGGGTTTCCTATAGGGCCAGAGAAGTGAGCATGCTCATAATGAAAGAACTGTGCTTCCTACACACATGGGCCATATCTAGTTCAACTCTGCTTAGAAAACAGACAGTAACAGAAACTCCTCTTTAGTCCAATACACTATACTTGCTGGGAACAGATGAGAGTGCTATTTATACTGTGTACGGCAATGGGAGCACAATAGTGACTTTCTTTATCAGAAAACAACTTTTGCTCCTAGGACCTGAAACTGCATGTGATTCAACTCCATTTAGGACTGGGAAACAAACGCTAGCTCGCATTACAAGAAACAAATTCTGCTTTTGAGAAAAGAGCACTCTTCTACTCTACTGTGTTTCCTATGGGGTCCGAACAGTGAGCTTGCTCAGAACAAAAGAACTGTGCTTCCTACACACACGGGCCATATCTAGTTCAACTCTGCTTAGGAAACGGACAAGAACAGTAGCTCCTCTTCAGTCCAATACACTGTACTTGCTGGGAACAGACGAGAGTGCTATTTGCACTGTGTATTTCAATGTGAGCGCAATAGTGACTCTTCTTACCAGAAAACAACTCTTGCTCGTAGGACCAGAAACTGCATGGGATTCATCTCCATTTAGGACTGGGAAACAAACACTTGCTCACCTTACAAGAAACACACTCTGCTTTTGAGAAAAGGGCACTCTTCTACTCTACTGTGTTTCCTATGGGGTCCGAACAGTGAGATTGCTCAGAACAAAAGAACTGTGCATCCTACACACACGGGCCATATCTAGTTCCACTCTGCTTAGGAAACTGATAAGAGAGTAGCTCCTCTTCATTCAATACACTGTACTTAATGGGAACAGACATAAGTGCTATTTGCACTGTGTATGGCAATGGGAGCGCAATAGTGACTCTTCTTACCAGAAAACAACTCTTGTTCGTAGGACCAGAAACTGCATGGGATTCAACTCCATTTCTGACTGGGAAACAAACGCTAGCTCGCCTTACAAGAAACAAACTCTGCTTTTGAGAAAAGAGTACTCTTCTACTCTACTGGGTTTCCTAGGGGGTCCGAACAGTGAGCTTGCTCAGAACAAAAGAACTGTGCTTCCTACACACATGGGCCATATCTAGATCAATTCTGCATAGGAAACTGACAAGGACAGTAGATCCTCTTCAGTCCAATACACTGTATGCTGGGAACAGACGCCAGTGCTATTTGCCCTGTGTATGACAATGGGAGCGCAATAGTGATACTTCTTTCCAGAAAACAACTCTTGCTTGTAGGACCAGAAACTGCATGTGATTCAACTCCATTTAGGACTGAAAAACAAATGCTAGCTCGCCTTCCAAGAAACACATCCTGCTTTTGAGAAAAGGGCACTCTTCTACTCTACTGTGTTTCCTATAGGGCCAAAACAGTGAGCGTGCTCAGAACAAAAGAACTGTGCTTCCTACACACACGGCCATATCTAGTTCAATTCTGCTTAGGAAACTGACAAGAACAGTAGATCCTCTTCAGTCCAATACACTGTACATGCTGGGAATAGACACCAGTGCTATTTGCCCTGTGTATGACAATGGGATCGCAATAGTGACTCTTCTTACCAGAAAACAACTCTTGCTCGTAGGACCAGAAACTGCATGTGATTTTACTCCATTTAGGACTGGGAAACAAATGCTAGCTCACCTTACAAGAAACACACTCGGCTTTTGAGAAAAGAGCTCTCTTCTAGTCTACTGTGTTTCCTATAGGGCCAGAACAGTGAGCTTGCTCAGAACAAAAGAACTGTGCTTCCTACCCACACGGGCCATATCTAGTTCAACCCTGCTTAGGAAACTGACAAGAACAGTAGCTCCTCTTCAGTCCAATACACTGTACTTGCTGGGAACAGACATGAGTGCTATTTGCACTGTGTATTGCAATGGGAGCACAATAGTGACTCTTCTTACCCAAAACAACTCTTCCGTGTACGACCAGAAACTGCATGGGACTCAACTCCATTTTTGGACTGGGAGAGAAACACTAGCTCACCTTACAGGAAACACACTCTGCTTTTAAGAAAAGAACACTCTTCTCATCTACTGTGTTTCCTATAGGGCCAGAACAGTGAGCTTGCTCAGAACAAAAGAACTGTGCTTCCTACCCACACGGGCCATATCTAGTTCAATTCTGCTTAGGAAACTGACAAGAACAGTAGCTCCTCTTCAGTCCAATACACTGTACTTGCTGGAACAGACGTGAGTGCTATTTGCACTGTGTATGGCAATAGGAGCGCAATAATGACTCTTATTACCAGAAAACAACTCTTGCTCGTTGGACCAGAAACTGCATGTGATTCAACTCCATTTTGGACTGGGAAACAAACGCTAGCTTGCCTTACAAGAAACACACTCTGCTTTTGAGAAAAGAGGACTCTTCTTCTACAGTGTTTCCTATGGGGTTCGAACAGTGTGCTTGCTCAGAACAAAAGAACTGTGCTTCCTACACACACGGGCCATATCTAGTTCAACTCCACTGGAAACTGACAAGAACAGTAGCTCCTCTTCAGTCCAATACACTGTACTTAATGGGAACAGACGCGAGTGATATTTGCACTGTGTATGGCAATGGGAGCACAATAGTGACTTTCCTTACCAGAAAACAACTCTTGCTCGTAGGACCAAAAACTGCTTGTGATTCAACTCCATTTTGGACTGGGAAACAAAGACTGTCTCGCCTTACATGAAACACACTCTGCTTTTGTGAAAAGATCACTCTTCTACTCTACTGTGTTTCCTATATTGCCAGAACAGTGAGCTTGCTCAGAACAAAAGAACTGTGCTTCCTACACACACGGGACATATCTAGTTCAACTCTGCTTAGGAAACTGACAAGAACAGTAGCTCCTCTTCAGTCCAATACACTGTACTTGCTGGGAACAGACGCGAGTGCTATTTGCACTGTATATGGCAATGGGGGCACAATAGTGACTCTTCTTACCAGAACACACCTCTTGGTCTTAGGACCAGAAACTGCATGGCATTGATCTTCATTTCGGACTGGGAAAAAAACGCTAGCTCGCCTTACAAGAAACACACTCTGCTTTTGAGAAAAGAGCACTCTTCTACTCTACGGAGTTTCCTATGGGGTCTGAACAGTGAGCTTGCTCAGAACAAAAGTACTGTGTTTCCTACACACAGGGGCCCTATCTAGTTCAACTATGCTTAGGAAACTGACAAGAACAGTAGCTCATCTTCAGTCCAAACACTGTACTTGCTGGGAACAGACGCGAGTGCTATTTGCACTGTGTATGACAATGGGAGCGCAATAGTGACTCTTCTTACCAGAAAACAACTCTTGCTCATAGGACCAAAAGCTACATGTGATTCAACTCCATTTAGGACTGGGAAAAAAAACGCTAGCTCGCCTTACAAGAAACACACTCTGCTTTTGAGAAAATAGCACTCTTCTACTCTATTGTGTTTCCTATAGGGCCAAAACAGTGAGCTTGCTCAGAACAAAAGAACTGTGCTTCCTACACACACGGTCATATCTGGTTCAATTCTACTTAAAAAACTGAAAGAATAGTAGATCCTCTTCAGTCCAATACACTGTACTTGCTTGGAACAGACGCAAGTGCTATTCGCCCTGTGTATGACAATATGAGCGCAATAGTGACTCTTCTTACCAGAAAACAACTCTTGCTCGTAGGACCAGAAACTACATAGGATTCAACTCCATTTAGGACTGGGAAACAAATACTATCTCGCCTTACAAGAAACACACTCTGCTTGTGAGAAAAGAGCACTCTTCTACTCTACTGTGTTTCCTATAGGGCCAGAATAGTGAGCTTGCTCAGAACAAAAGAACTGTGCTTCCTACACACACGGGCCATATCTAGTTCAACTCTGCTTGGGAAACTGACAAGAACAGTTGGTCCTCCTCAGTCTAATACACTGTACATGCTTAGAACAGATGCAGATATATTTGCCCTGTGTATGATAATGGGAACGCAATAGTGACTCTTCTTACCAGAAAACAACTCTTGCTCATAGGACCATAAACTGCATGTGATTAAAATCCATTTAGAACTGGGAAACAAACGCTACCTAGCCTTACAAGGAACACACTCTGCTTATGAGAAAAGAGCACTCTTCTACTCTACTGTGTTTCCCACAGGGACAGAATAGTGAGCTTGCTCAGAACAAAAGAACTGTGTTTCCTACACACACGGGCTATATCTAGTTCAACTCTGCTTAGAAAACTGACAAGGACAGTAGATCCTCTTGAGTCCAATACACTGTATGCTGGCAACAGACGCGAGTGCTATTTGCCCTGTGTATGACAATGGGAGCACAATAGTGACTCTTCTTACCAGAAAACAACTCTTGCTCGTAGGACCAGAAACTGCATGTGATTCAACTCCATTTAGGACTGAAAAGCAAACGCTACCTCGCCTTACAAGAAACACACTCTGCTTTTGAGAAAAGGGCACTCTTCTACTCTACTGTGTTTCCTATAGGGCCAAAACAGTGAGCTTGCTCAGAAAAAAAGAACTGTGCTTCCTACACACACGGCATTATCTAGTTCAATTCTGGTTAGGAAACTGACAAGAACAGTAGATCCTCTTCATTCCAATACACTGTACATGCTGGGAATAGACGCCAGTGCTATTTGCCCTGTGTTTGACAATGGGAGCACAATAGTGACTCTTCTTACCAGAAAACAACTCTTGCTCATAGGACCAGAAACTGCATGTGATTCAACTCCATTTAGGACTGGGAAAAAAAACGCTAGCTCGCCTTACAAGAAACACACTCTGCTTTTGAGAAAAGAGCACTCTTCTATTCTACTGTGTTTCCTATAAAGCCAGAATAGTGAGCTTGCTTAGAACAAAAGTACTGTGCTTCCTACACACACGGGCTATATCTAGTTCAACTCTCCTTAGGAAACTGACAAGAACAGTAGCTCCTCTTCAGTCCAGTATACTGTACTTGCTGGGAACAGACGCCAGTGCTATTTACACTGTGTATGGCAATGGGAGCGCAATACTGACTCTTCTAACCAGAAAACAACTCTTGCTCGTAGGTACAAAAACTGCATGTGATTCAACTCCATTTAGGACTGGGAAACAAACGCTAGCTCGCCTTACAAGAAACACACTCTGCTTTTGAGAAAAGAGCACTCTTCTACTCTACTGTGTTTCCTATAGGGCCAGAACAGTGAGCTTGCTCAGAACAAAAGAACTTTGCATCCTACACACACGGGCCATATCTAGATCAATTCTGCTTAGGAAACTGACAAGGACAGTAGATCCTCTTGAGTCCAATACACTGTATGCTGGCAATAGACGCGAGTGCTATTTGCCCTGTGTATGACAATGGGAGCACAATAGTGACTCTTCTTACCAGAAAAAAACTCTTGCTCGTAGGACCAGAAACTGCATGTGATTCAACTCCATTTAGGACTAAAAAGCAAATGCTAGCTCGCCTTACAAGAAACACACTCTGCTTTTGAGAAAAGGGCACTCTTCTATTCTACTGTGTTTCCTATAAAGCCAGAATAGTGAGCTTGCTCAGAACAAAAGTACTGTGCTTCCTACACACACGGGCTATATCTAGTTCAACTCTGCTTAGGAAACTGACAAGAACAGTAGCTCCTCTTCAGTCCAGTATACTATACTTGCTGGGAACAGACGCCAGTGCTATTTGTACTGTGTATGGCAATGGGAGCGCAATAGTGACTCTTCTAACCAGAAAACAACTCTTGCTCGTAGGCCCAAAAACTGCATGTGATTAAACTCCATTTAGGACTGAGAAACAAACACTACCTCGCCTTACAAGAAACACACTCTGCTTTTGAGAAAAGAGCATTCTTCTACTCTACTGTGTTTCCTATAGGGCCAGAACAGTGAGAATGCTCAGAACAAGAGAACTTTGCTTCCTACACACACGGGCCATATCTAGATCAATTCTGCATAGGAAACTGACAAGGACAGTAGATCCTCTCGAGTCCAGTACACTGTATGCTGGGAACAGATGCCAGTGCTATTTGCCCTGTGTATGACAATGGGAGAACAATAGTGACTCTTCTTACCAGAAAACAACTCTTGCTCGTAGGACCAGAAACTGCATGTGATTAAACTCCATTTAGGACTGAGAAACAAACACTACCTCGCCTTACAAGAAACACACTCTGCTTTTGAGAAAAGAGCACTCTTCTACTCTACTGTGTTTCCTATAGGGCCAGAATAGTGAGCTTGCTCAGAACAAAAGAACTATGCTTCCTACACACACGGCCTATATCTAGTTCAACTCACCTTAGCAAACTGACAAGAACAGTTGGTCCTCTTCAGTCCAATACACTGTACATGCTGGGAACAGACGCCAGTGCTATTTGCCCTGTGTATGATAATGGGAGCGCAATAGTGACTCTTCTTACCAGAAAACAACTCTTGCTTGTAGGACCCGAAACTGCATGGGATTCAACTCCATTTCGGACTGGGAAACAAACGCTAGCTCGCCTTACAAGAAACGCACTCTGCTTTTATGAAAAGAGAACTCTTCTACACTACTGTGTTTCCTATGGGGACTGAACAGTGAGCTTGCTCAGAACAAAAGAACTGTGTGCTTCCTACACACAGGGGCCATATCTAGTTCAACTCTGCTTAGGAAACTAACAAGAACAGTAGCTCCTCTTCAGTCCAATACACTGTACTTGCTGGGAACAGACGCGAGTGGTATTTGTACTGTGAAGGGGAATGAGAGCGCAATAGTGACTTTCCTTACCAGAAAACAACTCTTGCTCATGCGACCAAAAACTGCATGTAATTCAACTCCATTTAGGACTGGGAAACAAACGCTAGCTCGCCTTACAAGAAACACACTCTGCTTTTGAGAAAAGAGCACTCTTCTATTCTACTGTGTTTCCTATGGGGTCCGAACAGTGAGCTTTCTCAGAACAAAAGAACTGTGCTTCCTACACACATGGGCCATATCTACTTCAAGTCTGCTTAGGAAACTGACAAGAACAGTAGCTCCTCTTCAGTCCAGTATACTGTACTTGCTGGGAACAGACCTCAGTGCTATTTGCAATGTGTATGGCAATGGGATCGAAATAGTGACTCTTCTAACCAGAAAACAACTCTTGCTCATAGGCCCAAAAACTGCATGTGATTCAAATCCATTTAGGACTGGGAAACAAACGCTAGCTCGCCTTACAAGAAACACACTCTGCTTTTGAGAAAAGAGCATTCTTCTACTCTACTGTGTTTCCTATAGTGCCAGAACAGTGAGCTTGCTCAGAACAAGAGAACTTTGCTTCCTACACACACGGGCCATATCTAGATCAATTCTGCATAGGAAACTGACAAGGACAGTAGATCCTCTTGAGTCCAGTACACTGTATGCTGGGAACAGATGCCAGTGCTATTTGCCCTGTGTATGACAATGGGAGCACAATAGTGACTCTTCTTACCAGAAAACAACTCTTGCTCGTAGGACCAGAAACTGCATGTGATTCAACTCCATTTAGGACTGAGAAACAAATGCTACCTCGCCTTACAAGAAACACACTCTGCTTTTGAGAAAAGAGCACTCTTCTACTCTACTGTGTTTCCTATAGGGCCAGAATAGTGAGCTTGCTCAGAACAAAAGAACTATGCTTCCTACACACACGGGCTATATCTAGTTCAACTCAGCTTAGAAAACTGACAAGAACAGTTGGTCCTCTTCAGTCCAATACACTGTACACGCTGGGAACAGACGCCAGTGCTATTTGCCCAGTGTATGATAATGGGAGCACAATAGTGACTCTTCTTACCAGAAAACAACTCTTGCTTGTAGGACCCAAAACTGCATGGGATTCAACTCTATTTCGGACTGGGAAACAAACGCTAGCTCGCCTTACAAGAAACACACTCTGCTTTTATGAAAAGAGAACTCTTCTATACTACTGTGTTTCCTATGGGGTCTGAACAGTGAGCTTTCTCAGAACAAAAGAACTGTGTGCTTCCTATACACAGGGGCCATATTTAGTTCAACTCTGCTTAGGAAACTGACAAGAACAGTAGCTCCTCTTCAGTCCAATACACTGTACTTGCTGGGAACAGACGCGAGTGGTATTTGCACTGTGAAGGGGAATGTGAGCTCAATAGTGACTTTCCTTACCAGAAAACAACTCTTGCTCATGGGACCAAAAACTGCATGTAATTCAACTCCATTTAAGACTGGGAAACAAACGCTAGCTCGCCTTACAAGAAACACACTCTGCTTTTGAGAAAATAGCACTCTTCTACTCTACTGTGTTTCCAATAGGGCCAGAATAGTGAGCTTGCTCAGAACAAAAGAATTGTGCTTCCTATACACATGGGCTATATGTAGTTCAACTCTGCTTAGGAAACTGACAAGGACAGTAGATCCTCTTGAGTCCAATACACTGTATGCTGGGAACAGACAAGAATGCTATTTGCCCTTGTATGACAATGGGAGCACAATAGTGACTTTTCTTACCAGAAAACAACTCTTGCTCGTAGGACAAGAAACTGCATGTGATTGAACTCCATTTAGGACTGAAAACCAAATGCTAGCTCGTCTTACAAGAAACACACACTGCTTTTGAGAAAAGGGCACTCTTCTACTCTACTGTGTTTCTTTTTTTTTTTTTTTTTGTTTTTTTTTTTTGGTTTTTTTCGAGACAGGGTTTCTCTGTGCAGCTTTGCGCCTTTCCTGGAACTAACTTGGTAGCCCAGGCTAGACTCGAACTCACAGAGATCCACCTGGCTCTGCCTCCCGAGTGCTGGGATTAAAGGCGTGCGCCACCACCGCCCGGCTTCTACTGTGTTTCTTATGGGGTCAGAACAGTGAGCTTGCTCAGAACAAAAGAACTGTGCTTCCTCCACACACGGGCCATATCTAGATCAATTCTGCTTAGGACACTGACAAGGACAGTAGATCCTCTTCAGTCCAATACACTGTACATGCTGGGAACAGACGCCAGTGCTATTTGCCCTGTGTATGACATTGGGAGCGCAATAGTGACTCTTCTTACCAGAAAACAACTCTTGCTCGTAGGACAAGAAACTGCATGTGATTCAACTCCATTTAGGACTGAAAAGCAAACACTAGCTCGCCTTACAAGAAACACACTCTGCTTTAGAGAAAAGGGCACTCTTCTATTCTACTGTGTTTCCTATAGGGCCAAAACAGTGAGCTTGCTCAGAAAAAAAGAACTGTGCTTCCTACACACACGGTATTATCTAGTTCAATTCTACTTGGGAAACTGACAAGAACAGTAGATCCTCTTCAGTCCAATACACTGTACATGCTGGGAATAGACACCAGTGCTATTTGCCCTGTGTTTGACAATGGCAGCGCAATAGTGACTATTCTTACCATAAAACAACTCTTGCTCGTAGGACCAGAAACTGCATGTGACTCAACTCCATTTAGGACTGCGAAACAAACGCTAGCATGCCTTACAAGAAACACACTCTGCTTTTGAGAAAAGAGCACTCTTCTACTCTAGTGTTTCCTATAGGGTCAGAAGAGTGAGCTTGCTCAGAACAAAAGAACTGTGCTTCCTACACACACGTCCCATATCTAGTTCAACTCTGCTTAGGAAACTGACAAGAACAGTAGATCCTCTTCAGTCCAATACACTTTACATGCTGGGTACAGACGCCAGTGCTATTTGCCCTGTGTATGACAATGGTAGCACAATAGTGACTCTTCTTACCAGAAAACAACTCTTGCTCGTAGAACCAGAAACTGCATGTGATTCAACTCCATTTAGGACTGGGAAACAAACGTAGCTCACCTTACAAGAAACACACTCTGCTTCTGAGAAAAGGGCACTCTTCTACTCTTCTGTGTTTCCTATAGGGCCAGAACAGTGAGCTTGCTCAGAACAAAAGAACTGTGCTTCCTAAACACACGAGCCATATCTAGTTCAACTCTGCTTAGGAAACTGAAAAGAACAGTAGATCCTCTTCAGTCCAATACATTGTACTTGCTGGGAACAGACGTGAGTGCTATTTGCACTGTTTATCGCAAAGGGAGCACAATAGTGACTTTCCTTACCAGAATACATCCCTTGCTCATAGGACCAGAAACTGCATGTGATTCAACTCCTTTTTGGACTGGGAAACAAACACTAGCTCGCCTTACAAGAAACACACACTGCTTTTGAGAAAAGAGCACTCTTCTATTTTACGGTGTTTCTTATGGGGTCCGAACAGTGAGCTTTCTCAGAACAAAAGAACTGTGCTTCCTACACACGGGCCATATCTAGTTCAACTCTGCTTAGGAAATTGACAAGAACAGTAGCTCCTCTTCAGTCCAATACACTGTACTTGCTGGGAACAGACGCGAGTGCTATTTGCACTGTATATGGCAATGGGAGCGCAATAGTGACTCTTCTTACCAAAAACAACTCTTGCTCGTAGGACCAGAAACTGCATGTGATTCAACTCCATTTAGTACTGAAAATAAACTCTAGCTCGCCTTACAAGAAACACTCTCTGCCTTTGAGAAAAGGGCACTCATCTACTCTACTGTGTTTCCTATAGGGCCAAAACAGTGAGCTTGCTCAGAAAAAAAGAACTGTGCTTCCTACACACATGGCATTATCTAGTTCAATTCTGCTTAGGAAACTGACAAGAACAGTAGTTCCTCTTCATTCCAATACAGTGTACATGCTGGGAATAGACGCCAGTGATATTTGCCCTGTGTTTGACAATGGCACCGCAATTATGACTATTCTTACCATAAAACAACTCTTGCTCGTAGGACCAGAAACTGCATGGGATTCAACTCCATTTAGGACTGGGAAACAAATGCTAGCTCGCTTTACAAGAAACACACTCTGCTTTTGAGAAAAGAGCACTCTCTACTCTACTGTGTTTCCTATAGGGCCAGAACAGTGCGCTTGCTCAGAACAAAAGAACTGTGCTTCCTACACACACGGGCTATATCTAGTTCAACTCTGCTTAGGAAACTGACAAGAACAGTAGCTCCTCTTCAGTCCAATACACTGTACTTGGTGGGAACAGATGCGAGTGCTATTTGCACTGTGTATGGGAAAAGAAGCACAATAGTGACTTTCCTTACCAGAAAACATCCCTTGCTCGTAGGACAAAAACTGCATGTGATTCAACTCCATTTAGGACTGGGAAACAAACGCTAGCTCACCTTACAAGAAAAAAACTCTGCTTTTGAGAAAAGAGCACTCGTCTACTCTACTATGTTTCCTATGGGGCCAGAACAGTGAGCTTGCTCAGAACAAAAGAACTGTGCTTCCTACACACACGGGCTATATCTAGTTCAACTCTGCTTAGGAAACTGACAAGAACAGTAGCTCCTCTTCAGTCCAATACACTGTACTTGGTGGGAACAGATGCGAGTGCTATTTGCACTGTGTATGGGAAAAGAAGCACAATAGTGACTTTCCTTACCAGAAAACATCCCTTGCTCGTAGGACAAAAACTGCATGTGATTCAACTCCATTTAGGACTGGGAAACAAACGCTAGCTCACCTTACAAGAAAAAAACTCTGCTTTTGACAAAAGAGCACTCGTCTACTCTACTATGTTTCCTATGGGGCCAGAACAGTGAGCTTGCTCAGAACAAAAGAACTGTGCTTCCTACACACACGGGCTATATCTAGTTCAACTCTGTTTAGGAAACTGACAAGAACAGTAGCTCCTATTCAGTCCAATACACTGTACTTGCTGGGAGCAGACGCGAGTGCTATTTGCACTGTGTATGGCAATGGGAGCGAAATAGTGACTCTTCTTACCAGAAAACAACTCTTGCTCCTAGGACCAGAAACAGCATGGGATTCAACTCCGTTTATGACTGGGAAACAAACACTAGCTAGCCTTACAAGAAACACACTCTGCTTTTGAGAAAAGAGCGCTCTTCTACTCTACTGTGTTTACTATGGGGTCCGAAAATTGAGCTTGCTCAGAACAAAAGAACTGTGCTTCACACACACGGGCCATATCAAGTTCAACTCTGCTTACGAAACTAACAAGAACAGTAGCTCCTCTTCTGTCCAATACACTGTACTTGCTGGGAACAGACGCGAGTGCTATTTGCACTGAATATGGCAATGGTAGCACAATAGTGACTCTTCTTACCAGAAAACATCCCTTGCTCATAGGACCAGAAACTGCATGTGATTCAACTCCATTTTGGACTGGGAAACAAACGCTAGCACGCCTTACATGAAACACACTCTGCTTTTGAGAAAAGAGCACTCTTCTATTCTTCTGTGTTTCCTATGGTGTCCAAACAGTGAGCTTGCTCAGAACAAAAGAACTGTGTTTCCTACACACACGGGCCATATCTAGTTCAACTCTGCTTAGGAAACTGACAAGAGCAGTAGCTCCTCTTCAGTCCAATACACTGTACTTGCTGAAAACAGACGCAAGTGCTCTTTGCACTATGTATGGCAAAGGGAGCACAATAGTGAATTTCCTTTCCAGAAAACAACTCTTGCTCATAGGACCAGTAACTGCATGGGATTCAACTCCATTTAGGACTGGGAAACAAAAGCTAGCTCGCCTTACAAGAAACACACTCTGCTTTTGAGAAAAGAGCACTCTTCTACTCTACTTTGTTTCCTATAGGGCCAAAACAGTGAGCTTGCTCAGAACAAAAGAACTGTGCTTCCTACACACACGGCCCATATCTAGTTCAACTCTGCTTAGGAAACTGACAAGAACAGTAGATCCTCTTCAGTCCAATACACTGTACATGCTGGGTACAGACGCCAGTGCTATTTGCCCTGTGTATGACAATGTGAGCGCAATAGTGACTCTTCTTACCAGAAAACAACTCTTGCTCCTAGGACCAGAAAGAGCATGGGATTCAACTCTGTTTCTGACTGGGAAACAAATACTAGCTAGCCTTACAAGAAACACACTCTGCTTTTGAGAAAAGAGCGCTCTTCTACTCTACTGTGTTTACTATGGGGTCCGAAAATTGAGCTTGCTCAGAACAAAAGAACTGTGCTTCACACACACGGGCCATATCAAGTTCAACTCTGCTTACGAAACTAACAAGAACAGTAGCTCCTCTTCTGTCCAATACACTGTACTTGCTGGGAACAGACGCGAGTGCTATTTGCACTGAATATGGCAATGGTAGCACAATAGTGACTCTTCTTACCAGAAAACATCCCTTGCTCGTAGGACCAGAAACTGCATGTGATTCAACTCCATTTAGGACTGGGAAACAAACGCTAGCTCGCCTTACAAGAAATACACTCTGCTTTTGAGAAAAGAGCACTCCTCTACTCTACTGTGTTTCCTATGGTGTCCGAACAGTGACCTTGCTCAGAACAAAAGAACTGTGCTTCCTACACACACGGGCCATATCTAGGTCAACTCTGCTTAGGAAACTGACAAGAACAGTAGCTCCACTTCTGTCCAATACACTGTACTTGCAAAGAACAGTAGTGAGAGTTGTTAGCACTGTGTATGGCAATAAGAGCACAATAGTGACTCTTCTTACCAAAAAACAACTCTTGCTCGTAGGACCTGAAACTGCATGGGATTCAACTCCATTTAGGACTGGAAAACAAACGCTAGCTCACCTTACAAGAAACACACTCTGCTTCTGAGAAAAGAGCACTCTTCTACTCTTCTGTGTTTCCTATAGGGCCAGAACAGTGAGCTTGCTCAGAACAAAAGAACTGTGCTTCCTAAACACACGAGCCATATCTAGTTCAACTCTGCTTAGGAAACTGAAAAGAACAGTAGATCCTCTTCAGTCCAATACATTGTACATGCTGGGAACAGACGTGAGTGCTATTTGCACTGTTTATCGCAAAGGGAGCAAAATAGTGACTTTCCTTACCAGAATACATCCCTTGCTCGTAGGACCAGAAACTGCATGTGATTCAACTCCATTTTGGACTGGGAAACAAACGCTAGCTCGCCTTACAAGAAACACACTCTGCTTTTGAGAAAAGAGCACTCTTCCATTCTACTGTGTTTCCTATGGTGTCCGAACAGTGAGCTTGCTCAGAACAAAAGAACTGTGCTTCCTACACACATGGGCCATATCTAGTTCAACTCTGCTTAGGAAACTGACAAGAAGAGTAGCTCCTCTTCTGTCCAATACACTGTACATGCAAAGAACAGTAGCAAGTGTTCGCACTGTTTATGGCAATAGGAGCGCAATAGTGACTCTTCTTACCAGAAAAAAACTCTTGCTCATAGGACAAGAAACTGCATGTAATTCAACTCCATTTAGGACTGGGAAACAAACGCTAGCTCACCTTACAAGAAACACACTCTGCTCTTGAGAAAAGAGCACTCTTCTACTCTACTGTGTTTCCTATAGGGACAGAACAGTGAGCTTGCTCAGAACAAAAGAACTGTGCTTCCTACACACACGGGTCATATCTAGTTCAACTCTGCTTAGGAAACTGACAAGAACAGTAGCTCCTATTCAGTCCAATACACTGTACTTGCTGGGAGCAGACGCGAGTGCTATTTACACTGTGTATGGCAAAGGGAGCGAAATAGTGACTCTTCTTACCAGAAAACAACTCTTGCTAGTAGGACCAGAAACTGCATGGGATTCAACTCCGTTTCTGATTGGGAAACAAACAGTAGCTAGCCTTACAAGAAACACACTCTGCTTTTGAGAAAAGAGCACTCTTCTACTCTACTGTATTTACAATGGGGTCCAAAAATTGAGCTTGCTCAGAACAAAGAAGTGTGCTTTACACACACGCGCCATATCTAGTTCAACTCTGCTTAGGAAACTCACAAGAACAGTAGCTCCTCTTCTGTCCAATACTCTGCACTTGCTGGGAACAGACGCGAGTGCTATTTGCACTGTGTATGGCAATGGTAGCACAATAGTGACTCTTCTTACCAGAAAACAACTCTTGCTCGTAGGACCAGAAACTGCATGTGATTCAACTCCGTTTCTGACTGGGAAACAAACGCTAGCTAGCCTTACAAGAAACAAACTCTGCCTTTGAGAAAAGGGCACTCTTCTGCTCTACTTTGTTTCCTATGGGGTCCGAACAGTGAGCTTGCTCAGAACAAAAGAACTGTGCTTCCTACACACACGGGCCATATCTAGTTCAACTCTGCTTAGGAAACTGACAAGAACAGTAGATCCTCTTCAGTCCAATACACTGTACTTGCTGGGAAAAGACGCGAGTGCTATTTGCACTGTGTATGGCAAAGGGAGCACAATAGTGACTTTCCTTTCCAGAAAACAACTCTTGCTCGTAGGACCAGAAACTGCATGGGATTCAACTCCATTTAGGACTGGGAAACAAAAGCTAGCTCGCCTTACAAGAAACACACTCTGCTTTTGAGAAAAGAGCACTCTTCTACTCTACTTTGTTTCCTATAGGGCCAAAACAGTGAGCTTGCTCAGAACAAAAGAACTGTGCTTCCTACACACACGGCCCATATCTAGTTCAACTCTGCTTAGGAAACTGACAAGAACAGTAGATCCTCTTCAGTCCAATACACTGTACATGCTGGGTACAGACGCCAGTGCTATTTGCCCTTTGTATGACAATGTGAGCGCAATAGTGACTCTTCTTACCAGAAAACAACTCTTGCTCCTAGGATCAGAAACTACATGTGATTCAACTCCATTTAGGACTGGGAAACAAACGCTAGCTCGCCTTACAAGAAATACACTCTGCTTTTGAGAAAAGAGCACTCCTCCACTCTACTGTGTTTCCTATGGTGTCCTAACAGTGACCTTGCTCAGAACAAAAGAACTGTGCTTCCTACACACACGGGCCATATCTAGGTCAACTCTGCTTAGGAAACTGACAAGAACAGTAGCTCCTCTTCTGTCCAATACACTGTACTTGCAAAGAACAGTAGTGAGAGTTGTTAGCACTGTGTATGGCAATAAGAGCACAATAGTGACTCTTCTTACCAAAAAACAACTCTTGCTCGTAGGACCTGAAACTGCATGGGATTCAACTCCATTTAGGACTGGAAAACAAACGCTAGCTCACCTTACAAGAAACACACTCTGCTTCTGAGAAAAGAGCACTCTTCTACTCTTCTGTGTTTCCTATAGGGCCAGAACAGTGAGCTTGCTCAGAACAAAAGAACTGTGCT
Source organism: Peromyscus eremicus (assembly GCF_949786415.1). Taxonomy (NCBI): domain Eukaryota; kingdom Metazoa; phylum Chordata; class Mammalia; order Rodentia; family Cricetidae; genus Peromyscus; species Peromyscus eremicus. The sequence continues at coordinate 100,279 of NW_026735567.1, read as the reverse complement.
TCCTAAACACACGAGCCATATCTAGTTCAACTCTGCTTAGGAAACTGAAAAGAACAGTAGATCCTCTTCAGTCCAATACATTGTACATGCTGGGAACAGACGTGAGTGCTATTTGCACTGTTTATCGCAAAGGGAGCAAAATAGTGACTTTCCTTACCAGAATACATCCCTTGCTCGTAGGACCAGAAACTGCATGTGATTCAACTCCATTTTGGACTGGGAAACAAACGCTAGCTCGCCTTACAAGAAACACACTCTGCTTTTGAGAAAAGAGCACTCTTCCATTCTACTGTGTTTCCTATGGTGTCCGAACAGTGAGCTTGCTCAGAACAAAAGAACTGTGCTTCCTACACACATGGGCCATATCTAGTTCAACTCTGCTTAGGAAACTGACAAGAAGAGTAGCTCCTCTTCTGTCCAATACACTGTACATGCAAAGAACAGTAGCAAGTGTTCGCACTGTTTATGGCAATAGGAGCGCAATAGTGACTCTTCTTACCAGAAAAAAACTCTTGCTCATAGGACAAGAAACTGCATGTAATTCAACTCCATTTAGGACTGGGAAACAAACGCTAGCTCACCTTACAAGAAACACACTCTGCTCTTGAGAAAAGAGCACTCTTCTACTCTACTGTGTTTCCTATAGGGACAGAACAGTGAGCTTGCTCAGAACAAAAGAACTGTGCTTCCTACACACACGGGTCATATCTAGTTCAACTCTGCTTAGGAAACTGACAAGAACAGTAGCTCCTATTCAGTCCAATACACTGTACTTGCTGGGAGCAGACGCGAGTGCTATTTACACTGTGTATGGCAAAGGGAGCGAAATAGTGACTCTTCTTACCAGAAAACAACTCTTGCTAGTAGGACCAGAAACTGCATGGGATTCAACTCCGTTTCTGATTGGGAAACAAACAGTAGCTAGCCTTACAAGAAACACACTCTGCTTTTGAGAAAAGAGCACTCTTCTACTCTACTGTATTTACAATGGGGTCCAAAAATTGAGCTTGCTCAGAACAAAGAAGTGTGCTTTACACACACGCGCCATATCTAGTTCAACTCTGCTTAGGAAACTCACAAGAACAGTAGCTCCTCTTCTGTCCAATACTCTGCACTTGCTGGGAACAGACGCGAGTGCTATTTGCACTGTGTATGGCAATGGTAGCACAATAGTGACTCTTCTTACCAGAAAACAACTCTTGCTCGTAGGACCAGAAACTGCATGTGATTCAACTCCGTTTCTGACTGGGAAACAAACGCTAGCTAGCCTTACAAGAAACAAACTCTGCCTTTGAGAAAAGGGCACTCTTCTGCTCTACTTTGTTTCCTATGGGGTCCGAACAGTGAGCTTGCTCAGAACAAAAGAACTGTGCTTCCTACACACACGGGCCATATCTAGTTCAACTCTGCTTAGGAAACTGACAAGAACAGTAGATCCTCTTCAGTCCAATACACTGTACTTGCTGGGAAAAGACGCGAGTGCTATTTGCACTGTGTATGGCAAAGGGAGCACAATAGTGACTTTCCTTTCCAGAAAACAACTCTTGCTCGTAGGACCAGAAACTGCATGGGATTCAACTCCATTTAGGACTGGGAAACAAAAGCTAGCTCGCCTTACAAGAAACACACTCTGCTTTTGAGAAAAGAGCACTCTTCTACTCTACTTTGTTTCCTATAGGGCCAAAACAGTGAGCTTGCTCAGAACAAAAGAACTGTGCTTCCTACACACACGGCCCATATCTAGTTCAACTCTGCTTAGGAAACTGACAAGAACAGTAGATCCTCTTCAGTCCAATACACTGTACATGCTGGGTACAGACGCCAGTGCTATTTGCCCTTTGTATGACAATGTGAGCGCAATAGTGACTCTTCTTACCAGAAAACAACTCTTGCTCCTAGGATCAGAAACTACATGTGATTCAACTCCATTTAGGACTGGGAAACAAACGCTAGCTCGCCTTACAAGAAATACACTCTGCTTTTGAGAAAAGAGCACTCCTCCACTCTACTGTGTTTCCTATGGTGTCCTAACAGTGACCTTGCTCAGAACAAAAGAACTGTGCTTCCTACACACACGGGCCATATCTAGGTCAACTCTGCTTAGGAAACTGACAAGAACAGTAGCTCCTCTTCTGTCCAATACACTGTACTTGCAAAGAACAGTAGTGAGAGTTGTTAGCACTGTGTATGGCAATAAGAGCACAATAGTGACTCTTCTTACCAGAAAACAACTCTTGCTCATAGGACAGGAAACTGCATGTAATTCAACTCCATTTAGGACTGGGAACCAAATGCTAGCTCACATTACAAGAAACACACTCTGCTTTTGAGAAAAGAGCACTCTTCTACTCTTCTTTGTTTCCTATAGGACCAGAACAGTGAGCTTGCTCAGAACAAAAGAACTGTGCTTCCTACACACACGGGCCATATCTAGTTCAACTCTGCTTAGCAAACTGACAAGAACAGTAGCTCCTCTTCTGTCCAATACACTGTACTTGCTGGGAACAGACGCGAGTGCTATTTGCACTGTTTATGGCAAAGTGAGCACAATAGGGACTTTCCTTACCAGAAAACCTCCCTTGTTCGTAGGACCAAAAACTGCGTGTGATTCAACTCCATTTAGGACTGGGAAACAAACGCTAGCTCACCTTAGAAGAAAAAAACTCTGCTTTTGAGAAAAGAGCACTCTTCTTCTCTACTGTGTTTCCTATAGGGCCAGAACAGTGAGCTTGCTCAGAACAAAAGAACTGTGCTTCCTACACACACGGGCTATATCTAGTTCAACTCTGCTTAGGAAACTGACAAGAACAGTAGCTCCTATTCAGTCCACTACACTGTACTTGCTGGGAGCAGTCGCGAGTGCTATTTGCACTGTGTATGGCAATGGGAGCGAAATAGTGACTCTTCTTACCAGAAAACAACTCTTGCTCCTAGGACCAGAAACAGCATGGGATTCAACTCCGTTTCTAACTGGGAAACAAACGCTAACTAGCCTTACAAGAAACACACTCTGCTTTTGAGAAAAGAGCACTCTTCTACTCTACTGTGTTTACTATGGGGTCCGAAAATTGAGCTTGCTCAGAACAAAAGAACTGTGCTTCACACACACGGGCCATATCTAGTTCAACTCTGCTTAGGAAACTGACAAGAACAGTAGATCCTTTTCAGTCCAATACACTGTACTTGCTGGGAACAGACGCGAGTGCTATTTGCACTGTGTATGGCAAAGGGAGCACAATAGTGACTCTTCTTACCAGAAAACAACTCTTGCTCGTAGGACCAGAAACTGCATGGGATTCAACTCCATTTAGGACTGGGAAACAAAAGCTAGCTCGCCTTACAAGAAACACACTCTGCTTTTGAGAAAAGAGCACTCTTCTACTCTACTTTGTTTCCTATAGGGCCAAAACAGTGAGCTTGCTCAGAACAAAAGAACTGTGCCTCCTACACACACGGCCCATATCTAGTTCAACTCTGCTTAGGAAACTGACAAGAACAGTAAATCCTCTTCAGTCCAATACACTGTACATGCTGGGTACAGACGCCAGTGCTATTTGCCCTGTGTATGACAATGGGAGCGCAATAGTGACTCTTTACCAGAAAACAACTCTTGCTCCTAGGATCAGAAACTACATGTGATTCAACTCCATTTAGGACTGGGAAACAAACGCTAGCTCGCCTTACAAGAAATACACTCTGCTTTTGAGAAAAGAGCACTCCTCTACTCTACTGTGTTTCCTATGGTGTCCTAACAGTGACCTTGCTCAGAACAAAAGAACTGTGCTTCCTACATACACGGGCCATATCTAGGTCAACTCTGCTTAGGAAACTGACAAGAACAGTAGCTCCTCTTCTGTCCAATACACTGTACTTGCAAAGAACAGTAGTGAGAGTTGTTAGCACTGTGTATGGCAATAGGAGCGCAATAGTGACTCATCTTACCAGAAAACAACTCTTGCTCATAGGACAAGAAACTGCATGTAATTCAACTCCATTTAGGACTGGGAACCAAATGCTAGCTCACCTTACAAGAAACACACTGTGCTTTTGAGAAAAGAGCACTCTTCTACTCTTCTGTGTTTCCTATAGGACCAGAACAGTGAGCTTGCTCAGAACAAAAGAACTGTGCTTCCTACACACACGGGCCATATCTCGTTCAACTCTGCTTAGGAAACTGACAAGAACAGTAGATCCTCTTCAGTCCAATACACTGTACTTGTGGGAACAGATGCGAGTGCTATTTGCACTGTTTAAGGCAAAGGGAGCACAATAGTGACTTTCCTTACCAGAAAACATCCCTTGTTCGTAGGACCAAAAACTGCATGTGATTCAACTCCATTTAGGACTGGGAAACAAAAGCTAGCTCACCTTAGAAGAAAAAAACTCTGCTTTTGAGAAAAGAGCACTCTTCTACTCTACTGTGTTTCCTATAGGGCCAGAACAGTGAGCTTGCTCAGAACAAAAGAACTGTGCTTCCTACACACACGGGCTATATCTAGTTCAACTCTGCTTAGGAAACTGACAAGAACAGTAGCTCCTATTCAGTCCAATACACTGTACTTGCTGGGAGCAGACACGAGTGCTATTTGCACTGTGTATGGCAATGGGAGCGAAATAGTGAGTCTTCTTACCAGAAAACAACTCTTGCTCCTAGGACCAGAAACAGCATGGGATTCAACTCCGTTTCTGACTGGGAAACAAATGCTAGCTAGCCTTAAAAGAAACACACTCTGCTTTTGAAAAAAGAGCACTCTTCATCTCTACTGTGTTTACTATGGGGTCCGAAAATTGAGCTTGCTCAGAACAAAAGAACTGTGCTTCACACACACGGGCCATATCTAGTTCAACTCTGCTTAGGAAACTGACAAGAAAGTAGATCCTATTCAGTCCAATACACTGTACATGCTGGGAACAGACGCGAGTGCTATTTACCCTGTGTATGATAATGGGAGGGCAATAGTGACTCTTCTTACCAGAAAACAACTCTTGCTCGTAGGACCAGAAACTGCATGTGATTGAACTCCATTTAGGACTGGGAAACAAACGCTATCTCGCCTTACAAGAAACACATTCTGCTTTTGAGAAAAGAGCACTCTTCTACTCTACTGTGTTTCCTGTAGGGCCAGAAGAGTGAGCTTGCTCAGAACAAAAGAAGTGTACTTCCTACACACACGGGCCATATCTAGTTCAACTTTGCTTAGGAAACTGACAAGAACAGTAGATCCTTTTCAGTCCAGTACACTGTACATCCTGGGAACAGACGCGAGTCCTATTTGCCCTTTGTATGACAATGGGAACACAATAGTGACTCTTCTTACTAGAAAACAACTCTTGCTTATAGGACCAGAAACTGCATGTGATTCAACTCCATTTAGGACTGGAAAACAAAAGCTAGCTCGCCTTACAAGAAACACACTCTGCTTTTGAGAAAAGAGCACTCTTCTATTCTACAGTGTTTTCTATAGGGCCAAAAGAGTGAGCTTGCTCAGGACAAAAGAAAAGTGCTTCCTACACACACCGGCCACATCTAGTTCAACTCTGCTTAGGAAATTGACAAGAACAGTAGCTCCTCTTCAGTCCAATACACTGTATTTGCTGGGAGCAGACGCGAGTGCTATTTGCACTGTGTATGGCAAAGGGAGCGAAATAGTGACTCTTCTACCAGAAAACAACTCTTGCTCGTAGGACCAGAAACTGCATGTGATTGAACCCATTTAGGACTGGGAATCAAACGCTAGCTCGCCTTACAAGAAACACATTCTGCTTTTGAGAAAAGAGAACTCTTCTACTATACTGTGTTTCCTATGGGGCCAGAAGAGTGAGCTTGCTCAGAACAAAAGAAGTGTACCTCCTACACACACGGGCCATATCTAGTTCAACTTTGCTTAGAAACTGACAAGAACAGTAGATCCTCTTCAGTCCAATGCACTGTACATGCTGGGAACAGACGCCAGGGCTATTTGCCCTGTGTATGACAATGGGAGCACAATAGTGACTCTTTTTACCAGAAAACAACTCTTGCTCCTAGGATCAGAAACTGCATGTGATTCAACTCCATTTAGGACTGGGAAACAAACGCTAGCTCGCCTTACAAGAAACACACTCTGCTTTTGAGAAAAGAGCACTCTTCTACTCTACTGTGTTTCCTATGGGGTCCGAACAGTGAGCTTGCTCAGAACAAAAGAACTGTGCTTTCTACACACACAGGCCATATCTAGTTCAACTCTGCTTAGGACACTGACACGAACAGTAGCTCCTCTTCTGTCCAATACACTGCACTTGCAAAGAACAATAGCAAGTGTTGTTTGCACTGTGTATGGCAATAGGAGCGCAATAGTGACTCTTCTTATCAGAAAACAACTCTTGCTCATAGGACAAGAAACTGCATGTGATTCAACTCCATTTAGGACTGGGAAACCAACGCTTGTCACCTTACAAGAAACACACTCTGCTTTTGAGAAAAGAGCACTCTTCTACTCTACTGTGTTTCCTATAGGGCCAGAAGAGTGAGCTTGCTCAGAACAAAAGAACTGTGCTTCCTACACACACCGGCCATATCTAGTACAACTCTGCTTAGAAAACTGACGAGAACAGTAGATCATCTTCAGTCCAATACACTGTACATGCTGGGAACAGACGCGAGTCCTATTTGCCCTGTGTATGACAATGGGAGTGCAATAGTTTCTCTTCTTACCAGAAAACAACTCTTGCTTGTAGGACCACAAACTGCATGTGATTCAACTCCATTTAGGACTGGGAAACAAACGCTAGCTCGCTTTACAAGAAACACACTCTGCTTTTCAGAAAAGAGTACTCTTCTATTCTACTGTGTTTCCTATGGGGTCCGAACAGTGAGCTTGCTCAGAACAAAAGAACTGTGCTTCCTACACACATGGGCCATTTCTAGTTCAACTCTGCTTAGGAAACTGACAAGAACAGTCGATCAACTTCAGTCCAATACACTTTACATGCTGGGAACAGACGCCAGTGCTATTTGCCCTGTGTATGACAATGGGAGCGCAATAGTGACTCTTCTTACCAGAAAACAACTCTTGCTCGAAGGACCAGAAACTGCATGTGATTGAACTCCATTTAGGACTGGGAAACAAACGCTATCTCGCCTTACAAGAAACACATTCTGCTTTTGAGAAAAGAGCACTCTTCTACTCTACTGTGTTTCCTATAGGGCCAGAAGAGTGAGCTTGCTCAGAACAAAAGAAGTGTACTTCCTACTCACACGGGCCATATCTAGTTCAACTTTGCTTAGAAAACTGACAAGAACAGTAGATCCTCTTCAGTCCAGTAAACTGTACATCCTGGGAACAGACGCGAGTCCTATTTGCCCTTTGTATGACAATGGGAACACAATAGTGACTCTTCTTACTAGAAAACAACTCTTGCTTGTAGGACCAGAAACTGCATGTGATTCAACTCCATTTAGGACTGGGAAACAAAAGCTAGCTCGCCTTACAAGAAACACACTCTGCTTTTGAGAAAAGAGCACTCTTCTACTCTACTGTGTTTCCTATAGGGCCAAAAGAGTGAGCTTGCTCAGAACAAAAGAACTGTGCTTCCTACACACACCGGCCATATCTAGTTCAACTCTGCTTAGGAAACTGACAAGAACAGTAGATCCTCTTCAGTCCAATACACTGTACATGCCGGGAACAGACGCCAGTGCTATTTGCCCTGTGTATGACAATGGGAGCGCAATAGTGACTCTTCTTACCAGAAAACAACTCTTGCTCCTAGGATCAGAAACTGCATGTGATTCAACTCCATTTAGAACTGGGAAACAAACGCTTGCTCACCTTACAAGAAACACACTCTGCTTTTGAGAAAAGAGCACTCTTCTACTCTACTGTGTTTCCTTTGGGGTCCAAACAGAGAGCTTGCTCAGAACAAAAGAACTGTGCTTCCTACACACACGGGCCATATCTAGTTCAACTCAGCTTAGGAAACTGACAAGAAGAGTAGGTCCTCTTCTGTCCAATACACTGTACTTGCAAAGAACAGTAGCAAGTGTTGTTTGTACTGTGTATGGCAATAGGAGCGCAATAGTGACTCTTCTTATCAGAAAACAACTCTTGCTCATAGGACAAGAAACTGCATGTAATTCAACTCCATTTAGGACTGGGAAACAAATGCTAGCTCACCTTACAAGAAACACACTCTGCTTTTGAGAAAAGAGCCCTCTTCTACTCTACTGTGTTTCCTATAGGGCCAGAACAGTGAGCTTGCTCAGAACAAAAGAACTGTGCTTCCTACACACACGAGCCATATCTAGTTCAACTCTGCTTAGGAAACTGACAAGAACAGTAGCTCCTCTTCAGTCCAATACACTGTACTTGCTGGGAACAGACGTGAGTGCTATTTGCACTGTTTATCGCAAAGGGAGCACAATAGTGACTTTCCTTTCCAGAATACATCCCTTGCTCGTAGGACCAGAAACTGCATGTGATTCAACTCCATTTTGGACTGGGAAACAAACGCTAGCTCGCCTTACAAGAAACACATTCTGCTTTTGAGAAAAGAGCACTCTTCTACTCTACTGTGTTTCCTATAGGGCCAGAAGAGTGAGCTTGCTCAGAACAAAAGAAGTGTAATTCCTACATGCATGGGCCATATCTAGTTCAACTTTGCTTAGGAAACTGACAAGAACAGTAGATCCTCTTCAGTCCAATACACTGTACATCCTGGGAACAGCCGCGAGTCCTTCTTGCCCTGTGTATGGCAATGGGAGCACAACAGTGACTCTTCTTACTAGAAAACAACTCTTGCTTTTAGGACCAGAAACTGCATGAGATTCAACTCCATTTAGGACTGGGAAACAAACGCTAGCTCGCCTTACAATAAACACACTCTGCTTTTGAGAAATGAGCACTCAACTACTCTACTGTGTTTCCTATAGTGCCAAAACAGTGAGCTTGCTCAGAAAAAAAGAACTGTGCTTCCTACACACACCGGCCATATCTAGTTCAACTCTGCTTAGGAAACTGACAAGAACAGTAGATCCTCTTCAGTCCAATACACTGTACATGCTGGGAACAGAAGCCAGTGCTATTTGCCCTGTGTATGACAATGGGAGCACAATAGTGACTCTTCTTACCAGAAAACAACTCTTGCTCCTAGGATCAGAAACTGCATGTGATTCAACTCCATTTTGGACTGGGAAACAAACGCTAGCTCACCTTACAAGAAACACACTCTGCTTCTGAGAAAAGATCACTCTTCTACTCTTCTGTGTTAACTATGGGGTAAGAACCGTGAGCTTGCTCAGAAAAAAAGAACTGTGCTTCCTACACACACGGGCCATATCTAGTTCAACTCTGCTTAGGAAACTGACAAGAAGAGTAGCTCCTCTTCAGTCCAATACATTGTACTTGCTGTGAACAGACGTGAGTGCTATTAGCACTGTTTATCGCAAAGGGAGCACAATAGTGACTTTCCTTACCAGAATACATGCCTTGCTCGTAGGACCAGAAACTGCATGTGATTCAACTCCATTTTGGACTGGGAAACAAACGCTAGCTCGCCTTACAAGAAACACACTCTGCTTTTGAGAAAAGAGCACTCTTCTACTCTACTGTGTTTCCTATGGGGTCCGAACAGTGAGCTTGCTCAGAACAAGAGAACTGTGCTGCCTACACACACGGGCCATATCTAGTTCAACTCTGCTTAGGAAACTGACAAGAACAGTAGATCACCTTCAGTCCAATACACTGTACATGCTGGGAACATACGCGAGTGCTATTTGCCCTGTGTATGACAATGGGAGCGCAATAGTGACTCTTCTTACCAGAAAACAACTCTTGCTTGTAGGACCCGAAACTGCATGTGATTCAACTCCATTTAGGACTGGGAAACAAACAGTAGCTCGCTTTACAAGAAACACAATCTGCTTTTCATAAAAGAGCACTCTTCTCTTCTACTGTGTTTCCTATGGGGTCCGAACAGTGAGGTTGCTCAGAACAAAAGAACTGTGCTTCCTACACACACGGGACATACCTAGTTCAACTCTGCTTAGGAAACTGACAAGAACAGTAGGTCAACTTCAGTCCAATACACTTTACATGCTGGGAACAGACGCCAATGCTATTTGCCCTGTGTATGAAAATGGGAGCGCAATAGTGACTCTTCTTACCAGAAAACAACTCGTGCTCGTAGGACCAGAAACTGCATGTGATTGAACTCCATTTAGGACTGGGAATCAAACGCTAGCTCGCCTTACAAGAAACACATTCTGCTTTTGAGAAAAGAGCAGTCTTCTACTCTACTGTGTTTCCTATGGGGCCAGAAGAGTGAGCTTGCTCAGTACAAAAGAAGTGTACCTCCTACACACACGGGCCATATCTAGTTCAACTTTGCTTAGAAACTGACAAGAACAGTAGATCCTCTTCAGTCCAATGCACTGTACATGCTGGGAACAGACGCCAGGGCTATTTGCCCTGTGTATGACATGGGAGCGCAATAGTGACTCTTCTTACCAGAAAACAACTCTTGCTGCTAGGATCAGAAACTGCATGTGATTCAACTCCATTTAGGACTGGGAAACAAACGCTAGCTCGCCTTACAAGAAACACACTCTGCTTTTGAGAAAAGAGCACTCTTCCATTCTACTGTGTTTCCTATGGGGTCCGAACAGTGAGCTTGCTCAGAACAAAAGAACTGTGCTTCCTACACACACGGGCCATATCTAGTTAAACTCTGCTTAGGAAACTGACACGAACAGTAGCTCCTCTTCTGTCCAATACACTGTACATGCAAAGAATAGTAGCAAGTGTTGTTTGCACTGTGTATGGCAATAGGAGCGCAATAGTGACTCTTCTTACCAGAAAAAAACTCTTGCTCATAGGACTAGAAACTGCATGTAATTCAACTCCATTTAGGACTGGGAAACAAACGCTAGCTCACCTTACAAGAAACACACTCTGCTCTTGAGAAAAGAGCACTCTTCTACTCTACTGTGTTTCCTATAGGGACAGAACAGTGAGCTTGCTCAGAACAAAAGAACTGTGCTTCCTACACAGACGGGCTATATCTAGTTCAACTCTGCTTAGGAAACTGACATGGACAGTAGATCCTCTTCAGTCCAATACACTGTACTTGCTGGGAGCAGACACGAGTGCTATTTACACTGTGTATGGCAAAGGGAGCGAAATAGTGACTCTTCTTACCAGAAAACAACTCTTGCTCGTAGGACCAGAAACTGCATGGGATTCAACTCCGTTTCTGACTGGGAAACAAACACTAGCTAGCCTTACGAGAAACACACTCTGCTTTTGAGAAAAGAGCACTCTTCTACTCTACTGTGTTTACTATGGGGTCCAAAAATTGAGCTTGCTCAGAACAAAGTACTGTGCTTTACACACACGCGCCATATCTAGTTCAACTCTGCTTAGGAAACTGACAAGAACAGTAGCTCCTCTTCTGTCCAATACACTGTACTTGCTGGGAACAGACGAGAGTGCTATTTGCACTGTGTATGGCAATGGTAGCACAATAGTGACTCTTCTTACCAGAAAACAACTCTTGCTCGTAGGACCAGAAACTGCATGTGATTCAACTCCATTTGTGACTGGAAACAAATGCTAGCTCACCTTACAAGAAACACACTCTGCTTCTGAGAAAAGAGCACTCTTCTACTCTTCTGTGTTTTCTATAGGGCCAGAACAGTGAGCTTGCTCAGAACAAAAGAACTGTGGTTCCTACACACAGGAGCCATATCTAGTTCAACTCTGCTTTGGAAACTGACAAGAACAGTAGCTCCTCTTCAGTCCAATACACTATACTTGCTGGGAACAGACGCGAGTGCTATTTGCACTGTTTATCGCAAAGGGAGCACAATAGTGACTTTCCTTACCAGAATACATCCCTTGCTCGTAGGACCAGAAACTGCATGTGATTCAACTCCATTTTGGACTGGGAAACAAACGCTAGCTTGCCTTACAAGAAACACACTCTGCTTTTGAGAAAAGAGCACTCTTCTACTCTACTGTGTTTCCTATGGGGTCCGAACAGTGAGCTTGCTCAGAACAAGAGAACTGTGCTTTCTACACACACGGGCCATATCTAGTTCAACTTTGCTTAGGAAACTGACAAGAACAGTAGCTCCTCTTCTGTCCAATACACTGTACTTGCAAAGAACAGTAGCAAGTGTTGTTTGCACTGTGTATGGCAATAGGAGCGCAATAGTGACTCTTCTTATCAGAAAACAACTCTTGCTCATAGGACAAGAAACTGCATGTGATTCAACTCCATTTAGGACTGGGAAACCAACGCTTGTCACCTTACAAGAAACACACTCTGCTTTTGAGAAAAGAGCACTCTTCTACTCTACTGTGTTTCCTATAGGGCCAGAACAGTGAACTTGCTCAGAACAAAAGAACTGTGCTTCCTACACACACCGGCCATATCTAGTTCAACTCTGCTTAGAAAACTGACAAGAACAGTAGATCATCTTCAGTCCAATACACTGTACATGCTGGGAACAGACGCGAGTGCTATTTGCCCTGTGTATGACAATGGGAGCGCAATAGTGACTCTTCTTACCAGAAAACAACTCTTGCTTGTAGGACCACAAACTGCATGTGATTCAACTCCATTTAGGACTGGGAAACAAACGCTAGCTTGCTTTACAAGAAAAACACTCTGCTTTTCAGAAAAGAGTACTCTTCTATTCTACTGTGTTTCCTATGAGGTCCGAACAGTGAGCTTGCTCAGAACAAAAGAACTGTGCTTCCTACACACACGGGCCATTTCTAGTTCAACTCTGCTTAGGAAACTGACAAGAACAGTAGATCAACTTCAGTCCAATACACTTTACATGCTGGGAACAGACGCCAGTGCTATTTGCCCTGTGTATGACAATGGGAGCGCAATAGTGACTCTTCTTACCAGAAAACAACTCTTGCTCGTAGGACCAGAAACTGCATGGGATTCAACTACATTTAGGACTGGGAAACAAACGCTATCTCGCCTTACAAGAAACACATTCTGCTTTTGAGAAAAGAGCACTCTTCTACTCTACTGTGTTTCCTATAGGGCCAGAAGAGTGAGCTTGCTCAGAACAAAAGAAGTGTACTTCCTACACACACGGGCCATATCTAGTTCAACTTTGCTTAGAAAACTGACAAGAACAGTAGATCCTCTTCAGTCCAGTACACTGTACATCCTGGGAACAGACGCGAGGCCTATTTGCCCTTTGTATGACAATGGGAACACAATAGTGACTCTTCTTACTAGAAAACAACTCTTGGTTGTATGACCAGAAACTGCATGTGATTCAACTCCATTTAGTACTGGGAAACAAAAGCTAGCTCGCCTTACAAGAAACACACTCTGCTTTTGAGAAAAGAGCACTCTTCTACTCTACTGTGTTTCCTATAGGGCCAAAAGAGTGAGCTTGCTCAGGACAAAAGAACTGTGCTTCCTACACACACCGGCCATATCTAGTTCAACTCTGCTTAGGAAACTGACAAGAACAGTAGATCCTCTTCAGTCCAATACACTGTACATGCTGGGAACAGACGCCAGTGCTATTTGCCCTGTGTATGACAATGGGAGCGCAATAGTGACTATTCTTACCAGAAAACAACTCTTGCTCCTAGGATAGAAACTGCATGCGATTCAACTCCATTTAGGACTGCGAAACAAACGCTAGCTCGCCTTACAAGAAATACACTCTGCTTTTGAGAAAAGAGCACTCTTCTACTCTACTGTCTTTCCTATGGGGTCCGAACAGTGAGCTTGCTCAGAACAAAAGAACTGTGCTTCCTACACACACGGGCCATATCTAGTTCAACTCTGCTTAGGAAACTGACAAGAACAGTAGATCAACTTCAGTCCAATACACTTTACATGCTGGGAACAGACGCCAGTGCTATTTGCCCTGTGTATGACAATGGGAGCGCAATAGTGACTCTTCTTATCAGAAAACAACTCTTGCTCATAGGACAAGAAACTGCATGTAATTCAACTCCATTTAGGACTGGGAAACAAACGCTAGCTCACCTTACAAGAAACACACTCTGCTTTTGAGAAAAGAGCACTCTTCTACCCTTCTGTGTTTCCTATAGGGCCAGAACTGTGAGCTTGCTCCGACTAAAGAACTGTGCTTCCTACACACACGGGCTATATCTAGTTCAACTCTGCTTAGGAAACTGACAAGAACAGTAGCTCCTCTTCAGTCCAATACACTGTACATGCTGGGAACAGAAGCCAGTGCTATTTGACCTGTGTATGACAATGGGAGCGCAATAGTGACTCTTCTTACCAGAAAACAACTCTTGCTCCCAGGATCAGAAACTGCATGTGATTCAACTCCATGTAGGACTGGGCAACAAACGCTAGCTCGCCTTTCAAGAAACACACTCTGCTTTTCAGAAAAGAGCACTCTTCTACTCTACTGTGTTAACTATGAAGTCCGAACAGTGAGCTTGCTCAGAACAAAAGAACTGTGCTTCCTACACACACGGGCCATATCTAGTTCAACTCTGCTTAGGAAACTGACAAGAACAGCAGCTCCTCTTCAGTCCAATACACTGTACTTGGTGGGAACAGACGCGAGTGCTATTTGCACTGTTTATGGCAAAGGGAGCACAACAGTGACTTTCCTTACCAGAAAACATCCCTTGCTTGTAGGACTAAAAACTGCACGTGATCGAACTCCATTTAGGACTGGGAAACCAACGCTAGCTCACCTTACAAGAAACACACTCTGCTTTTGAGAAAAGAGCACTCTTCTACTCTACTGTGTTTCCTATAGGGCCAGAAAAGTGAGCTTGCTCAGAACAAAAGAACTGTGCTTCCTACACACACGGGCTAAATCTAGTTCAACTCTGCTTAGGAAACTGACAGGAACAGTAGATCCTCTTCAGTCCAATACACTGTACATGCTGGGAACAGAGGCCAGTGCTATTTGCCCTGTATATGACAATGGGAGCGCAATAGTGACTCTTCTTACCAGAAAACAATTCTTGCTCCTAGGATCAGAAACTGCACGTGATCGAACTCCATTTAGGACTGGGAAACCAACGCTAGCTCACCTGACAAGAAACACACTCTGCTTTTGAGAAAAGAGCACTCTTCTACTCTACTGTGTTTCCTATAGGGCCAAAACAGTGACCTTGCTCAGAACAAAAGAACTGTGCTTCCTACACACACCCGCCATATCTAGTTCAACTCTGCTTAGGAAACTGACAAGAACAGTAGCTCCTCTTCCGTCCAATACACTGTACTTGCTGGGAACAGACGTGAGTGCTATTTGCACTGTGTATGGCAATGGTAGCACAACAGTGACTCTTCTTACCAGAAAACAACTCTTGCTCGTAGGAACAGAAACTGCATGTGATTCAACTCTATTTAGGACTGGGAAACAAACGCTAGCTCGCCTTACAAGAAACACACTCTGCTTTTGAGAAAAGAGCACTCTTCTACTCTTCTGTGTTTCCTACAGGGCTAGAACAGTGAGCTTGCTCAGAACAAAAGAACTGTGCTTCCTACACACACGGGCCATATCTAGTTCAACTCTGCTTAGGAAACTGACAAGAACAGTAGATCCTCTTCAGTCCAATACACTTTACATGCTGGGAACAGACGCCAGTGCTATTTGCCCTGTGTATGACAATGGGAGCACAATAGTGACTCTTCTTACCATAATACCACGCTTGCTCGTAGGAACAGAAACTGCATGTGATTGAACTCCATTTAGGACTGAGAAACAAACGCTAGCTCGCCTTACAAGAAACACATTCTGCTTTTGAGAAAAGAGCACTCTTCTACTCTACTGTGTTTCCTATAGGGCCAGAAGAGTGAGCTTGCTCAGACCAAACGAAGTGTAATTCCTGCATGCACGGGCCATATCTAGTTCAACTTTGCTTAGAAAACTGACAAGAACAGTAGATCCTCTTCAGTCCAGTACACTGTACATCCTGGGAACAGACGCGAGGCCTATTTGCCCTTTGTATGACAATGGGAACACAATAGTGACTCTTCTTACTAGAAAACAACTCTTGGTTGTATGACCAGAAACTGCATGTGATTCAACTCCATTTAGTACTGGGAAACAAAAGCTAGCTCGCCTTACAAGAAACACACTCTGCTTTTGAGAAAAGAGCACTCTTCTACTCTACTGTGTTTCCTATAGGGCCAAAAGAGTGAGCTTGCTCAGGACAAAAGAACTGTGCTTCCTACACACACCGGCCATATCTAGTTCAACTCTGCTTAGGAAACTGACAAGAACAGTAGATCCTCTTCAGTCCAATACACTGTACATGCTGGGAACAGACGCCAGTGCTATTTGCCCTGTGTATGACAATGGGAGCGCAATAGTGACTATTCTTACCAGAAAACAACTCTTGCTCCTAGGATAGAAACTGCATGCGATTCAACTCCATTTAGGACTGCGAAACAAAAGCTAGCTCGCCTTACAAGAAATACACTCTGCTTTTGAGAAAAGAGCACTCTTCTACTCTACTGTCTTTCCTATGGGGTCCGAACAGTGAGCTTGCTCAGAACAAAAGAACTGTGCTTCCTACACACACGGGCCATATCTAGTTCAACTCTGCTTAGGAAACTGACAAGAACAGTAGATCAACTTCAGTCCAATACACTTTACATGCTGGGAACAGACGCCAGTGCTATTTGCCCTGTGTATGACAATGGGAGCGCAATAGTGACTCTTCTTATCAGAAAACAACTCTTGCTCATAGGACAAGAAACTGCATGTAATTCAACTCCATTTAGGACTGGGAAACAAACGCTAGCTCACCTTACAAGAAACACACTCTGCTTTTGAGAAAAGAGCACTCTTCTACCCTTCTGTGTTTCCTATAGGGCCAGAACTGTGAGCTTGCTCCGACTAAAGAACTGTGCTTCCTACACACACGGGCTATATCTAGTTCAACTCTGCTTAGGAAACTGACAAGAACAGTAGCTCCTCTTCAGTCCAATACACTGTACATGCTGGGAACAGAAGCCAGTGCTATTTGACCTGTGTATGACAATGGGAGCGCAATAGTGACTCTTCTTACCAGAAAACAACTCTTGCTCCCAGGATCAGAAACTGCATGTGATTCAACTCCATGTAGGACTGGGCAACAAACGCTAGCTCGCCTTTCAAGAAACACACTCTGCTTTTCAGAAAAGAGCACTCTTCTACTCTACTGTGTTAACTATGAAGTCCGAACAGTGAGCTTGCTCAGAACAAAAGAACTGTGCTTCCTACACACACGGGCCATATCTAGTTCAACTCTGCTTAGGAAACTGACAAGAACAGCAGCTCCTCTTCAGTCCAATACACTGTACTTGGTGGGAACAGACGCGAGTGCTATTTGCACTGTTTATGGCAAAGGGAGCACAACAGTGACTTTCCTTACCAGAAAACATCCCTTGCTTGTAGGACTAAAAACTGCACGTGATCGAACTCCATTTAGGACTGGGAAACCAACGCTAGCTCACCTTACAAGAAACACACTCTGCTTTTGAGAAAAGAGCACTCTTCTACTCTACTGTGTTTCCTATAGGGCCAGAAAAGTGAGCTTGCTCAGAACAAAAGAACTGTGCTTCCTACACACACGGGCTAAATCTAGTTCAACTCTGCTTAGGAAACTGACAGGAACAGTAGATCCTCTTCAGTCCAATACACTGTACATGCTGGGAACAGAGGCCAGTGCTATTTGCCCTGTATATGACAATGGGAGCGCAATAGTGACTCTTCTTACCAGAAAACAATTCTTGCTCCTAGGATCAGAAACTGCACGTGATCGAACTCCATTTAGGACTGGGAAACCAACGCTAGCTCACCTGACAAGAAACACACTCTGCTTTTGAGAAAAGAGCACTCTTCTACTCTACTGTGTTTCCTATAGGGCCAAAACAGTGACCTTGCTCAGAACAAAAGAACTGTGCTTCCTACACACACCCGCCATATCTAGTTCAACTCTGCTTAGGAAACTGACAAGAACAGTAGCTCCTCTTCCGTCCAATACACTGTACTTGCTGGGAACAGACGTGAGTGCTATTTGCACTGTGTATGGCAATGGTAGCACAACAGTGACTCTTCTTACCAGAAAACAACTCTTGCTCATAGGAACAGAAACTGCATGTGATTCAACTCTATTTAGGACTGGGAAACAAACGCTAGCTCGCCTTACAAGAAACACACTCTGCTTTTGAGAAAAGAGCACTCTTCTACTCTTCTGTGTTTCCTACAGGGCTAGAACAGTGAGCTTGCTCAGAACAAAAGAACTGTGCTTCCTACACACACGGGCCATATCTAGTTCAACTCTGCTTAGGAAACTGACAAGAACAGTAGATCCTCTTCAGTCCAATACACTTTACATGCTGGGAACAGACGCCAGTGCTATTTGCCCTGTGTATGACAATGGGAGCACAATAGTGACTCTTCTTACCATAATACCACGCTTGCTCGTAGGAACAGAAACTGCATGTGATTGAACTCCATTTAGGACTGAGAAACAAACGCTAGCTCGCCTTACAAGAAACACATTCTGCTTTTGAGAAAAGAGCACTCTTCTACTCTACTGTGTTTCCTATAGGGCCAGAAGAGTGAGCTTGCTCAGAACAAAAGAAGTGTAATTCCTGCATGCACGGGCCATATCTAGTTCAACTTTGCTTAGGAAACTGACAAGAACAGTAGATCCTCTTCAGTCCAATACACTGTACATCCTGGGAACAGAGGCGAGTCCTATTTGCCCTGTGTATGGCAATGGGAGCACAATAGTGACTCTTCTTACTAGAAAACAACTCTTGCTCGTAGGACCAGAAACTGCATGAGATTCAACTCCATTTAGGACTGGGAAACAAACGCTAGCTTGCCTTACAATAAACACACTCTGCTTTCGAGAAATGAGCAGTCATCTACTCTACTGTGTTTCCTATAGGGCCAAAACAGTGAGCTTGCTCAGAACAAAAGAACGGTGCTTCCTACACACACCGGCCATATCTAGTTCAACTCTGCTTAGGAAACTGACAAGAACAGTAGATCCTCTTCAGTCCAATACACTGTACATGCTGGGAACAGAAGCCAGTGCTATTTGCCCTGTGTATGACAATGGGAGCACAATAGTGACTCTTCTTACCAGAAAACAACTCTTGCTCCTGGGATCAGAAACTGCATGTGATTCAACTCCATTTTGGACTGGGAAACAAACGCTAGCTCACCTTACAAGAAACACACTCTGCTTCTGAGAAAAGAGCACTCTTCTACTCTTCTGTGTTAACTATGGGGTCCGAAGAGTGAGCTTGCTCAGAACAAAAGAACTGTGCTTCCTACACACACGGGCCATATCTAGTTCAACTCTGCTTAGGAAACTGACAAGAACAGTAGCTCCTCTTCAGTTCAATACACTGTACTTGCTGGGAACAGACGTGAGTGCTATTTGCACTGTGTATGGCAAAGGGAGCACAATAGTGACTTTCCTTACCAGAAAACATACCTTTCTCGTAGGAACAGAATCTGCATGTGATTCAACTCCATTTTGGACTGGGAAACAAACGCTAGCTCGCCTTACAAGAAACACACTCTGCTTTTGAGAAAAGAGCACTCTACTAGTCTTCTGTGTTTCCTAAAGGGCCAGAACAGTGACCTTGCTCAGAACAAAAGAAATGTGCTTCCTACACACACGGGCCATATCTAGTTCAACTCTGCTGAGGAAACTGACAAGAACAGTAGCTCCTCTTCAGTCCAATAAACTGTACTTGCTGGGAACAGACGTGAGTGCTATTTGCACTGTTTATCGCAAAGGGAGCACAATAGGGACTTCCCTTACCAGAATACAGCCCTTGCTCGTAGGACCAGAAACTGCATGTGATTCAACTCCATTTTGGACTGGGAAACAAACGCTAGCTCGACTTACAAGAAACACACTCTGCTTTTGAGAAAAGAGCACTCTTCTACTCTACTGTGTTTCCTATGGTGTCCGAACAGTGAGCTTGCTCAGAACAAAAGAACTGTGCTTCCTACACACACCGGCCATATCTAGTTCAACTCTGCTTAGGAAACTGACAAGAACAGTAGATCCTCTTCAGTCCAATACACTGTACATGCTGGGAACAGACGCGAGTGCTCTTTGCCCTGTGTATGACAATGGGAGCACAATAGTGACTCTTCTTACCAGAAAACAACTCTTGCTCGTAGGACCAGAAACTGCATGTGATTCAACTCCATTTAGGACTGGGAAACAAAATCTAGCTCGCCTTACAAGAAACACACTCTGCTTTTGAGAAAAGAGCACTCTTCTACTCTACTGTGTTTCCTATAGGGCCAAAACAGTGAGCGTGCTCAGAACAAAAGAACTGTGCTTCCTACACACACGGGTTAAATCTAGTTCAACTCTGCTTACGAAACTGACAAGAACAGTAGATCCTCTTCAGTCCAATACACTGTACATGCTGGGAACAGACGCCAGTGCTATTTGCCCTGTATATGACAATGGGAGGGCAATAGTGACTCTTCTTACCAGAAAACAATTCTTGCTCCTAGGATCAGAAACTGCATGTGATGGAAATCCATTTAGGACTGGCAAACAAACGCTAGCTCACCTGACAAGAAACACACTCTGCTTTTGAGAAAAGAGCACTCTTCTACTCTACTGTGTTTCCTATAGGGCCAAAACAGTGACCTTGCTCAGAACAAAAGAACTGTGCTTCCTACACACACGGGCTATATCTAGTTCAACTCTGCTTAGGAAACTGACAAGAACAGTAGATCCTCTTCAGTCCAATACACTGTACTTACTGGGAGCAGACACGAGTGCTATTTGCACTGTGTATGGCAATGGGACCGAAATAGTGACTCTTCTTACCAGAAAACAACTCTTGCTCGTAGGACCAGAAACTGCATGTGATTGAACTCCATTTGTGACTGGGAAACAAACGCTAGCTCACCTTACAAGAAACACACTCTGCTTTTGAGAAAAGAGCACTCTTCTACTCTTCTGTTTTTCCTACAGGGCCAGAACAGTGAGCTTGCTCAGAACAAAAGAACTGTGCTTCCTACACACACGGGCCATATCTAGTTCAACTCTGCTTAGGAAACTGGCAAGAACAGTAGATCCTCTTCAGTCCAATACACTGTACTTGCTGGGAACTGACGTGAGTGCTATTTGCACTGTGTATGACAAAGGGAGCACAATAGTTACTTTCCTTACGAGAAAACATCCCTTGCTCGTAGGACCAGAAACTGCATGTGATTCAACTCCATTTTGGACTGGGAAACAAACGCTAGCTCGCCTTACAAGAAACATACTCTGCTTTTGAGAAAAGAGCACTCTTCTACTCTTCTGTGTTTCCTATAGGGCCAGAACAGTGAGCTTGCTCAGAACAAAAGAACTGTGCTTCCTACACACAGGGGCCATATCTAGTTCAACTCTGCTTAGGAAACTGACAAGAACAGTAGCTCCTCTTCAGTCCAATACACTGTACTTGCTGAGAACAGACGCGAGTGCTATTTGCCCTGTGTATGGCAATGGGAGCGCAATAGAGACTCTTCTCACCAGAAAACAACTCTTGCTTGTAGGACCAGAAACTGCATGTGATTCAACTCCATTTAGGACTGGGAAACAAAAGCTAGCTCGCCTTACAAGAAACACACTCTGCTTTTGAGAAAAGAGCACTCTTCTACTCTACTGTGTTTCCTATGGGGCCAAAAGAGTGAGCTTGCTCAGAACAAAAGAACTGTGCTTCCTACACACACCGGCCATATCTAGTTCAACTCTGCTTAGGAAACTGACAAGAACAGTAGATGCTCTTCAGTCCAATACACTGTACTTGCTGGGAGGAGACGCAAGTGCTATTTGCACTGTGTATGGCAATGGTAGCACAACAGTGACTCTTCTTACCAGAAAACAACTCTTGCTCGTAGGACAAGAAACTGCATGTAATTCAACTCCATTTAGGACTAGGAAACAAACGCTAGCTCACCTTACAAGAAACACACTCTGCTTTTGAGAAAAGAGCACTCTTGTACTCTACTGTGTTTCCTATAAGGCCAGAACCGTGAGCTTGCTCCGAACAAAAGAACTGTGCTTCCTACACACACGGGCCATATCTAGTTCAACTCTGCTTAGGAAACTGACAAGAACAGTAGCTCCCCTTCATTCCAATACACTGTACTTGCTGGGAACAGACGCGAGTGCTATTTGCACTGTTTTTGACAAAGGAGCACAATAGTGACTTTCCTTACCAGAAAACATCCCTTGCTCGCAGGACCAAAAACTTCATGTGATTCAACTCCATTTAGGACTGGGAAACAAACACTAGCTCACCTTACAAGAAACACACTCTGCTTTTGAGAAAAGAGCACTCGTCTACTCTACTGTGTTTCCTATAGGGCCAGAACAGTGAGCTTGCTCAGAACAAAAGAACTGGGCTCCCTACACACACGGGCTATATCTAGTTCAACACTTCTTAGGAAACTGACAAGAACAGTAGCTCCTCTAAACTCCAATACACTGTACTTGCTGGGATCAGACCCGAGTGCTACTTGCACTGTGTATGGCAAAGGGAGCGCAATAGGGTCTCTTCTTACCAGAAAACAACTCTTGCTTGTAGGACCAGAAACTGCATGTGATTCAACTCCATTTAGGACTGGGAAACAAAATCTAGCTCACCTTACAAGAAACACACTCTGCTTTTGAGAAAAGAGCACTCTCCTACTCTACTGTGTTTCCTATAGGGCCAAAACAGTGAGCGTGCTCAGAACAAAAGAACTGTGCTTCCTACACACACGGGCTAAATCTAGTTCAACTCTGCTTAGGAAACTGACAAGAACAGTAGATCCTCTTCAGTCCAATACACTGTACATGCTGGGAACAGACGCCAGTGCTATTTGCCCTGTATATGACAATGGGAGGGCAATAGTGACTCTTCTTACCAGAAAACAATTCTTGCTCCTAGGATCAGAAACTGCATGTGATTCAACTCCTTTTAGGACTGGGAAACAAACGCTGGCTCACCTGACAGAAACACACTCTGCTTTTGAGAAAAGAGCACTCTTCTACTCTACTGTGTTTCCTATAGGGCCAAAACAGTGACCTTGCTCAGAACAAAAGAACTGTGCTTCCTACACACACGGGCTATATCTAGTTCAACTCTGCTTAGGAAACTGACAAGAACAGTAGCTCCTCTTCAGTCCAATACACTGTACTTACTGGGAGCAGACGCGAGTGCTATTTGCACTGTGTATGGCAATGGGACCGAAATAGTGACTCTTCTTGCCAGAAAACAACTCTTGCTCGAAGGACCAGAAACTGCATGGGATTCAACTCCGTTTCTGACTGGGAAACAAACACTAGCTAGCCTTACAAGAAACACACTCTGCTTTTGAGAAAAGAGCACTCTTCTACTCTACTGTGTTTCCTATAGGGCCAAAAGAGTGAGCTTGCTCAGAACAAAAGAACTGTGCTTCCTACACACACGGGCCATATCTAGTTCAACTCTGCTTAGGAAACTGACAAGAACAGTAGCTCCTCTTCAGTCCAATACACTGTACTTGTTGGGAACAGACGTGAGTGCTATTTGCACTGTGTATGGAAAAGGGAGCACAATAGTGACTTTCCTTCCCAGAAAACATCCCTTGCTCGTAGGACCAGAAACTGCATGTGATTCAACTCCATTTTGGACTGGGAAACAAACACTAGCTCGCCTTACAAGAAACACACACTGCTTTTGAGAAAAGAGCACTCTTCTACTCTTCTGTGTTTCCTATAGGGCCAGAACAGTGAGCTTGCTCAGAACAAAAGAACTGTGCTTCCTACTCAGGGGCCATATCTAGTTCAACTCTGCTTAGGAGACTGACAAGAACAGTCGCTCCTCTTCAGTCCAATACACTGTACTTGCTGAGAACAGACGCGAGTGATATTTGCCCTGTGTATTGCAGTGGGAGCGCAATTGTGACTCTTCTTACCAGTAAACAACTCTTGCTTGTAGGACCAGAAACTGCATGTGATTCAACTCCCTTTAGGACTTGGAAACAAACGCTAACTCGCCTTAGAAGAAACACACTCTGCTTTTGAGAAAAGAGCACTTTTCTACTCTACTGTGTTTCCTATAGGGCCAGAGTAGTGAGCTTGCTCAGAACTAAAGAACTGTGCCTCCTACACACACGGGCCATATCTAGTTCAACTCTGCTTAGGAAACTGATAAGAACAGTAGATCCTCTTCAGTCCAGTACACTGTACATCCTGGGAACAGACGCGAGTCCTATTTGAGCTGTGTATGGCAATGGGAACACAATAGTGACTCTTCTTACTAGAAAACAACTCTTGCTTGTAGGACCATAAACTGCATGTGATTCAACTCCATTTAGGACTGGGAAACAAAAGCTAGCTCGCCTTACAAGAAACACACTCTGCTTTTGAGAAAAGAGCACTGTTCTACTCTACTGTGTTTCCTATAGGGCCAAAAGAGTGAGCTTGCTCAGAACAAAAGAACTGTGCTTCCTACACACACCGGCCATATCTAGTTCAACTCTGCTTAGGAAACTGACAAGAACAGTAGATCCTCTTCAGTCCAATATACTGTACATGCAGGGAACAGACGCCAGGGCTATTTGCCCTGTGTATGAAAAGGGGAGCGCAATAGTGACTCTTCTTACAAGAAAACAACTCTTGCTCCTAGGATCAGAACCTGCATGTGATTCAACTCCATGTAGGACTGGGAAACAAACGCTAGCTCGCCTTACAAGAAACACACTCTGCTTTTGAGAAAAGAGCTCTCATCTACTCTCCTGTGTTTTCTATAGGGTCCGAACAGTGAGCTTGCTCAGAACAAAAGAACTGTGCTTCCTATACACACGGGCCATATCTAGTTCAACTATGCTTAGGAAACTCACAAGAACAGTAGCTCCTCTTCTGTCCAATACACTGTACTTGCAAAGAACAGTAGCAAGTGTTTTTTGCACTGTGTATGGCAATAGGAGCGCAATAGTGACTCTTCTTATCAGAAAACAACTCTTGCTCATAGGACAAGAAACTGCATGTAATTCAACTCCATTTAGGACTAGGAAACAAACGCTAGCTCACCTTACAAGAAACACACTCTGCTTTTGAGAAAAGAGTACTCTTGTACTCTACTGTGTTTCCTATAGGGCCAGAACAGTGAGCTTGCTCCGAACAAAAGAACTGGGCTTCCTACACACACGGGCTATATCTAGTTCAACACTTCTTGGGAAACTGACATGAAGAGTAGCTCCTCTAAACTCCAATACACTGTACTTGCTGGGAGCAGACCCGAGTGCTATTTGCACTGTGTATGGCAAAGGGAGAGCAATAGGGTCTCTTCTTACCAGAAAACAACTCTTGCTTGTAGGACCAGAAACTGCATGTGATTCAACTCCATTTAGGACTGGGAAACAAAATCTAGCTCGCCTTACAAGAAACACACTCTGCTTTTTAGAAAAGAGCACTCTTCTACTCTACTGTGTTTCCTATAGGGCCAAAACGGTGAGCGTGCTCAGAACAAAAGAACTGTGCTTCCTACACACACGGGCTAAATCTAGTTCAACTCTGCTTAGGAAACTGACAAGAACAGTAGATCCTCTTCAGTCCAATACACTGTACATGCTGGGAACAGATGCCAGTGCTATTTGCCCTGTATATGACAATGGGAGGGCAATCGTGACTCTTTTACCAGAAAACAATTCTTGCTCCTAGGATCAGAAACTGCATGTGATTCAACTCCTTTTAGGACTGGGAAACAAACGCTGGCTCACCTGACAACAAACACACTCTGCTTTTGAGAAAAGAGCACTCTTCTACTCTACTGTGTGTCCTATAGGGCCAAAACAGTGACCTTGCTCAGAACAAAAGAACTGTGCTTCCTACACACACGGGCTATATCTAGTTCAACTCTGCTTATGAAACTGACAAGAACAGTAGCTCCTCTTCAGTCCAATACACTGTACTTACTGGGAGCAGACGAGAGTGCTATTTGCACTGTGTATGGCAATGGGACCGAAATAGTGACTCTTCTTACCAGAAAACAACTCTTGCTTGTAGGACCATAAACTGTATTTAATTCAACTCCGTTCCTGACTGGGAAACAAACACTAGCTAGCCTTACAAGAA
This sequence comes from Peromyscus eremicus, assembly GCF_949786415.1. Taxonomy (NCBI): domain Eukaryota; kingdom Metazoa; phylum Chordata; class Mammalia; order Rodentia; family Cricetidae; genus Peromyscus; species Peromyscus eremicus. The sequence continues at coordinate 74,189 of NW_026735567.1, read as the reverse complement.
ACACACTCTGCTTTTGAGAAAAGAGCACTCTTCTACTCTACTGTGTTTACTATTTGGTCCGAAAATTGAGCTTGCTCAGAACAAAAGACCTGTGCTTCACCCACACGGGCCATATCTAGTTCAACTCTGCTTAGGAAACTGACAAGAACAGTAGCTCCTCTTCTGTCCAATACACTGTACTTGCTGGGAGCAGACGCGAGTGCTATTTGCACTGTGTATGGCAATGGTAGCACAACAGTGACTCTTCTTACCAGAAAACAACTCTTGCTCGTAGGACCAGAAACTGCATGTGATTCAACTCTATTTAGGACTGGGAAACAAACGCTAGCTCGCCTTACAAGAAACACACTCTGCTTTTGAGAAAAGAGCACTCTTCTACTCTTCTGTGTTTCCTACAGGGCCAGAACAGTGAGCTTGCTCAGATCAAAAGAACTGTGCTTCCTACACACAGGGGCCATATCTAGTTCAACTCTGCTTAGGAAACTGACAAGAACAGTAGCTCCTCTTCAGTCCAATACACTGTACTTGCTGAGAACAGACGCGAGTGCTATTTGCCCTGTGTATGGCAATGGGAGCGCAATAGTGACTCTTCTCACCAGAAAACAACTCTTGCTTGTAGGACCTGAAACTGCATGTGATTCAACTCCCTTTAGGACTTGGAAACAAACGCTAACTCGCCTTAGAAGAAACACACTCTGCTTTTGAGAAAAGAGCACTCTTCTACTCTACTGAGTTTCCTGTAGGGCCAGAATAGTGAGCTTCCTCAGAACTAAATATCTGTGCCTCCTACACACACGGGCCATATCTAGTTCAACTCTGCTTAGGAAACTGACAAGAACAGTAGATCCTCTTGAGTCCAGTACACTGAACATCCCGGGAACAGGCGCCAGTCCTATTTGCCCTGTGTATGGCAATGGGAACACAATAGTGACTCTTCTTACTAGAAAACAACTCTTGCTTGTAGGACCATAAACTGCATGTGATTCAACTCCATTTAGGACTGGGAAACAAAAGCTAGCTCGCCTTACAAGAAACACACTCTGCTTTTGAGAAAAGAGCACTCTTCTACTCTACTGTGTTTCCTATGGGGCCAAAAGAGTGAGCTTGCTCAGAACAAAAGAACTGTGCTTCACACACACGGGCCATATCTAGTTCAACTCTGCTTAGGAAACTGACAAGAACAGTAGTTCCTCTTCTGTCCAATACACTGTACTTGCTGGGAGCAGACGCAAGTGCTATTTGCACTGTGTATGGCAATGGTAGCACAACAGTGACTCTTCTTACCAGAAAACAACTCTTGCTCGTAGGACAAGAAACTGCATGTAATTCAACTCCATTTAGGACTAGGAAACAAACGCTAGCTCACCTTACAAGAAACACACTCTGCTTCTGAGAAAAGAGCACTCTTGTACTCTACTGTGTTTCCTATAGGGCCAGAACTGTGAGCTTGCTCCGAACAAAAGAACTGTGCTTCCTACACACACGGGCTATATCTAGTTCAACTCTGCTTAGGACACTGACAAGAACAGTAGCTCCTCTTCAGTCCAATACACTGTACGTGCTGGGAACAGAAGCCAGTGCTATTTGACCTGTGTATGACAATGGGAGCGCAATAGTGACTCTTCTTACCAGAAAACAACTCTTGCTCCCAGGATCAGAAACTGCATGTGATTCAACTCCATGTAGGACTGGGAAACAAACGCTAGCTTGCCTTACAAGAAACACTCTGCTTTTCAGAATAGAGCACTCTTCTACTCTACTGTGTTAACTATGGGGTCCAAACAGTGAGCTTGCTCAGAACAAAAGAACTGTGCTTCCTACACACACGGGCCATATCTACTTCAACTCTGCTTAGGAAACTGACAAGAACAGTAGCTCCCCTTCAGTCCAATACACTGTACTTTCTGGGAACAGATGCGAGTGCTATTTGCACTGTTTTTGACAAAGGGAGCACAATAGTGACTTTCCTTACCAGAAAACATCCCTTGCTCGTAGGACCAAAAACTTCATGTGATTCAACTCCATTTAGGACTGAGAAACAAACGCTAGCTCACCTTACAAGAAACACACTCTGCTTTTGAGAAAAGGGCACTCGTCTACTCTACTGTGTTTCCTATAGGGCCAGAACAGTGAGCTTCCTCAGAACAAAAGAACTGGGCTACCTACACACACGGGCGATATCTAGTTCAACACTTCTTAGGAAACTGACAAGAACAGTAGCTCCTCTAAACTCCAATACACTGTACTTGCTGGGAGCAGACCCGAGTGCTATTTGCACTGTGTATGGCAAAGGGAGCGCAATAGGGTCTCTTCTTACCAGAAAAAAACTCTTGCTTGTAGGACCAGAAACTGCATGTGATTCAACTCCATTTAGGACTGGGAAACAAAATCTAGCTCGCCTTACAAGAAACACACTCTGCTTTTGAGAAAAGAGCACTCTTCTACTCTACTGTGTTTCCTATAGGGCCAAAACAGTGAGCGTGCTCAGAACAAAAGAACTGTGCTTCCTACACATACGGGCTAAATCTAGTTCAACTCTGCTTAGGAAACTGACAAGAACAGTAGATCCTCTTCAGTCCAATACACTGTACATGCTGGGAACAGACGCCAGTGCTATTTGCCCTGTATATGACAATGGGAGGTCAATCGTGACTCTTCTTACCAGAAAACAATTCTTGCTCCTAGGATAAGAAACTTCTTGTGCTTGAACTCCATTTAGGACTGGCAAACAAACGCTAGCTCACCTGACAAGAAGCACACTCTGCTTTTGAGAAAAGAGCACTCTTCTACTCTACTGTGTTTCCTATAGGGCCAAAACAGTGACCTTGCTCAGAACAAAAGAACTGTGCTTCCTACACACACGGGCTATATCTAGTTAAACTCTGCTTAGGAAACTGACAAGAACAGTAGCTCCTCTACAGTCCAATAAACTGTACTTGCTGGGAACAGACGTGAGTGCTATTTGCACTGTTTATCGCAAAGGGAGCACAATAGTGACTTTCCTTACCGGAATACATCCCTTGCTCATAGGACCAGAAACTGAATGTGATTCAACTCAATTTTGGAATGGGAAACAAACGCTAGCTCGCCTTACAAGAAACACACTCTACTTTTGAGAAAAGAGCACTCTTCTATTCTACTGTGTTTCCTATGGGGTCCGAACAGTGAGCTTGCTCAGAACAAAAGAACTGTGCTTCCTACACACACCGGCCATATCTAGTTCAACTCTGCTTCGGAAACTGAAAAGAACAGTAGCTCCTTTTCTGTCCAATACACTGTACTTGCAAAGAACAGTAGCAAGTGTTGTTTGCACTGTGTATGGCAATAGGAGCGCAATAGTGACTCTTCTTATCAGAAAACAACTCTTGCTCATAGGACAAGAAACTGCATGTAATTCAACTCCATTTAGAACTGGGAAACAAACGCTAGCTCACCTTACAAGAAACACACTCTGCTTTTGAGAAAAGAGCACTCTTCTACTCTACTGTGTTTCCTATAGGGCCAGAACTGTGAGCTTGCTCAGAACAAAAGAACTGTGCCTCCTACACACACGGGCTATATCTAGTTCAACTCTGCTTAGGAAACTGACAAGAACAGTAGCTCCTCTTCAGTCCAATACACTGTACTTGCTGGGAGCAGACGCGAGTGCTATTTGCACTGTGTATGACAATGGGAGCACAATAGTGACTCTTCTTACCAGAAAACAACTCTTGCTCGTAGGACCAGAAACTGAATGTGATTCAATTCCATTTAGGACTGGGAAACAAACGCTAGCTCGCTTTACAAGAAACACACTCTGCTTTTGAGAAAAGAGCACTCTTCTATTCTACTGTGTTTCCTATGGGGTCCGTACAGTGACCTTGCTCAGAACAAAAGAACTGTGCTTCCTACACACACGGGCCATATCTAGTTCAACTCTGCTTAGGAAACTGACAAGAACAGTAGATCCTCTTCAGTCCAATACACTTTACATGCTGGGAACAGACACCAGTGCTATTTGCCCTGTGTATGACAATGGGAGCACAATAGTGACTCTTCTTACCATAATACCTCGCTTGCTCGTAGGACCAGAAACTGCATGTGATTGAACTCCATTTAGGACTGGGAAACAAATGCTAGCTCGCCTTTCAAGAAACCCATTCTGCCTTTGAGAAAAGAGCACTCTTCTACTCTTCTGTGTTTCCTATAGGGCCAGAAGAGTGAGCTTGCTCAGAACAAAAGAAGTGTTCTTCCTACACGCACGGGCCATATCTAGTTCAACTTTGCTTAGGAAACTGACAACAACAGTATATCCTCTTCAGTCCAATACACTGTACATCCTGGGAACAGACGCGAGTCCTATTTGCCCTGTGTATGGCAATGGGAGCACAACAGTGACTCTTCTTACTAGAAAACAACTCTTGATTGTTGGACCAGAAACTGCATTTGATTCAACTACATTTAGGACTGGGAAACAAAAGCTAGCTCGCCTTACAAGAAACACACTCTGCTTTTGAGAAAAAGAGCACTCATCTACTCTACTGTGTTTCCAATAGGGCCAAAACAGTGAGCTTGCTCAGAACAAAAGAACTGTGCTTCCTACACACACCGGCCATATCTAGTTCAACTCTGCTTAGGAAACTGACAAGAACAGTAGCTCCTCTTCAGTCCAATACACTGTACTTGCTGAGAACAGACGCGAGTGCTATTTGCCCTGTGTATGGCAATGGGAACACAATAGTGACTCTTCTTACCAGAAAACAACTCTTGCTTGTAGGACCAGAAACTGCATGTGATTCAACTCCCTTTAGGACTTGGAAACAAACGCTAACTCGCCTTAGAAGAAACACAGTCTGCTTTTGAGAAAAGAGCACTCTTCTGCTCTACTGTGTTTTCTATAGGGCCAGATCAGTGAGCTTCCTCAGAACAAAAGAACTGTGCTTCTTACACACAGGGGCCATATCTAGTTCAACTCTGCTTAGGAAACTGACAAGGACAGTAGATCCTCTTCAGTCCAATACACTGTACTTGCAGGGAACAGACTCGAGTGCTATTTGAACTGTGTAGGCAAAGGGAGCACAATAGTGACTTTCCTTACCAGAAAACATCCCTTGCTCATAGGACCAAAAACTGCATGTGATTCAACTCCATTTAGGACTGGCAAACAAACGCAAGCTCACCTTACAAGAAACACACTCTGCTTTTGAGAAAAGAGCACTCTTCTACTCTACTGTGTTTCCTATAGGACTAGAACAGTGAGCTTGCTCAGAACTAAAGAACTGTGCTTCCTACACACACGCGCTATATCTAGTTAAACTCTGCTTAGGAAACTGACAAGAACAGTAGCTCCTCTTCAGTCCAATACACTGTACTTTCTGGGAGCAGACGCGAGAGCAATTTGCACTGTGTATGGCAATGGGAGCGCAATAGTGACTCTTCTTACCACAAAAAAACTCTTGCTTGTAGGACCAGAAACTGCATGGGATTCAACTCCATTTCTGACTGGGAAACAAACACTAGCTATCCTTAAAAGATCACTCTCTGCTTTTGAGTAAAGAGCACTCTTCTACTCTACTGTGTTTCCTATGGATCTGAAAAGTGAGGTTGCTCAGAACAAAAGAACTGTGCTTCACACACACGGGACATATCTACTTCAACTCTGCTTAAGAAACTGACAAGAACAGTAGCTCCTCTTTTGTACAATACAATGCACTTGCTGGGAACAGACGCGAGTGCTATTTGCACAGTTTATGGCAATGGTAGCACAATAGTGACTCTTCTTACCAGAAAACAACTCTTGCTCGCAGGACCAGAAACTGCATGTGATTCAACTCCATTATGGACTGGGAAACAAACACTAGCTCGCCTTACAAGAAACACATTCTGCTTTTGAGAAAAGAGCACTCTTCTACTCTTCTGTGTTTCCTATAGTGCCAGAAGAGTGAGCTTGCTCAGAAAAAGATTTGTGCTTCCTAAACACACGGGCCATATCTAGGTCAACTCTGCTTAGGAAACTGACAAGAACAGTAGGTCCTCTTCAGTCTAATACACTGTACTTGCTGGGAACAGACGCGAGTGCTATTTGCCCTGTGTATGGCAATGGGAGCACAATATTGACTCTCCTTACCAGAAAACAACTCTTGCTTGTAGGACCAGACTCTGCATGTGATTCATCTCCTTTAGGACATGGAAACAAATGCTAGCTCGCCTTAGAAGAAACACACTCTGCTTTTGAGAAAAGAGCACTCTTCTACTCTACTGTGTTTCCTATAGGGCCAGAACAGTGAGCTTGCTCAGAACAAAAGAACTGTGCTTCCTACACACACGGGCTATATCTAGTTCAACTCTGCTTAGGAAACTGACAAGAACAGTAGCTCCTCTTCTGTCCAATACACTGTACTTGCTGGGAGCAGACGGGAGTGCTATTTGCACTGTGTATGGCAATGGGAGCGCAATAGTGACTCTTCTTACGAGAAAACAACTCTGGCTCCTAGGAACAGAAACTGCATGGGATTCAACTCCGTTTCTCACTAGGAAACAAACGCTAGCTCGCCTTACAAGAAACGCACTCTGCTTTTGAGAAAAGAGCACTCTTCTATTCTTCTGTGTTTCCTATAGGTTCAGGACAGTGAGCTTGCTCAGAACAAAAGAACTGTGGTTCCTACACACACGGACCGTATCAAGTTCAACTCTGCTTAGGAAACTGACAAGAACAGTAGCTCCTCTTCAGTCTAATACACTGTACTTGCTGGGAATAGACGCGAGTGCTATTTGCCCTGTGTATGGCAATCGGAGCGCAATAGTGAATCTTCTTACCAGAAAACAACTCTTGCTTTTAGGACCAGAAACTGCATGTGATTCAACTCCATTTAGGACTTGGAAACAAACACTAGCTCGCCTTAGAGAAATACACTCTGCTTTTGAGAATAGAGCACTCTTCTAATCTACTGTGTTTCCTATAGGGCCAGAACAGTGAGCTTGCTCAGAACAAAAGAACTGTGCTTCTTACACACACGGGACATATCTACTTCAACTCTTCTTAGGAAATTGACAAGAACAGTAGATCCTCTTCAGTCCAATACACTGTACATGCTGGGAACAGACACCACTGCTATTTGCCCTGTGTATGACAACGGGAGCACAATAGTGACTCTTCTTACCAGAAAACAACTCTTGCTCGTAGGACCAGAAACTGCATGTGATTTAACACCATTTAGGACTGGGAAACAAACGCTAGCTCGCCTTACAAAAAACACACTCTGCTTTTGAGAAAAGAGCACTCTTCTATTCTACTGTGTTTCCTATGGGGTCCAAACAGTGAGCTTGCTCAGAACAAAAGAACTGTGCTTCCTACACACACGGGCCATATCTAGTTCAACTCTGCTTAGGAAACTGAGAAGAACAGTAGCTCCTCTTCAGTCCAATACACTGTACTTGCTGGGAAAAGACGCGTGTGCTATTTGAACTGTGTATGGCAAAGGGAGCGCAATGTGACTTTCCTTACCAGAAAACATCCCTTGCTCGTGGACCAAAAACTGCATGGGATTCAACTCCATTTAGGACTGGGAAACAAACGCTAGCTCACCTTACAAGAAACACACTCTGCTTTTGAGAAAAGAGCACTCTTCTACTCTACTGTGTTTCCTATAGGGCAAGAACAGTGAGCTTGCTCAGAACAAAGGAACTGTGCTTCCTACACACACGGGCTATATCTAGTTCAACTCTGCTTAGGAAACTGACAAGAACAGTAGCTCCTCTTCTGTCCAATACACTGTACTTGCTGGGAGCAGACGCGAGTGCTATTTGCACTGTGTATGGCAATGGGAGTGCAATAGTGACTCTTCTTACCAGAAAACAACTCTTGCTCATAGGACCAGAAACTGCATGGGATTCCAGTCCGTTTCTGACTGGGAAACAAACACTAGCTAGCTTTACAGGAAACACATTCTGCTTTTGAAAAAAGAGCACTCTTCTACTCTACTGTGTTTACTATGGGTGCCGAAAAGTGAACTTGCTCAGAACAAAAGAACTGTGCTTCACACACACGGGACATATCTACTTCATCTCTGCTTAAGAAACTGACAAGAACAGTAGCTCCTCTTCTGTCCAATACCCAGTACTTGCTGGTAACAGTCGCGAGTGCTATTTGCACTGTGTATGGCAATGGTAGCACAATAGTGACTCTTCTTACCAGAAAACAACTCTTGCTCTTAGGACCAGAAACTGCATGGGATTTCAATCCATTTTGGACTGGGAAACAAACGCTAGCTCACGTTATAAGAAACACACTCTGCTTTTGAGAAAAGAGCACTCTTCTACTCTTCTGTGTTTCGTATAGGGCCAGAACAGTGAGCTTGCTCAGAACAAAAGATCTTTGCTTCCTTCACACACGGGCCATATCTAGTTCAACTCTGCTTAGGAAATTGACAAGAACAGTAGCTCCTCTTCAGTCCAATACACTGTACTTGCTGGGAACAGACGCAAGTGCTATTTGCACTGTGTATGGCAAAAGGAGCACAATAGTGACTTTTCTTAACAGAAAAAAACTCTTGCTCGTAGAACCAGAAACTGCATGTGATTCAACTCCATTTAGGACTGTGAAACAAATGCTAGTTCGCCTTAAAACAAACACACTCTGCTTTTGAGAAAAGAGCACTCTTCTACTCTACTGTGTTTCCTATAGGGCAAGAACAGTGAGCTTGCTCAAAACAAAAGAACTGTGCTTCCTACACACACGGGCTATATCTAGTTCAACTCTGCTTAGGAAACTGACAAGAACAGTAGCTCCTCTTCTGTCCAATACACTGTACTTGCTGGGAGCAGACGCGAGTGCTATTTGCACTGTGTATGGCAATGGGAGCGCAATAGTGACTCTTCTTACGAGAAAACAACTCTGGCTCCTAGGAACAGAAACTGCATGGGATTCAACTCCGTTTCTCACTGGGAAACAAACGCTAGCTCGCCTTACAAGAAACGCACTCTGCTTTTGAGAAAAGAGCACTCTTCTATTCTTCTGTGTTTCCTATAGGTTCAGGACAGTGAGCTTGCTCAGAACAAAAGAACTGTGGTTCCTACACACACGGACCGTATCAAGTTCAACTCTGCTTAGGAAACTGACAAGAACAGTAGCTCCTCTTCAGTCTAATACACTGTACTTGCTGGGAATAGACGCGAGTGCTATTTGCCCTGTGTATGGCAATCGGAGCGCAATAGTGAATCTTCTTACCAGAAAACAACTCTTGCTTTTAGGACCAGAAACTGCATGTGATTCAACTCCATTTAGGACTTGGAAACAAACACTAGCTCGCCTTAGAAGAAATACACTCTTCTTTTGAGAATAGAGCACTCTTCTAATCTACTGTGTTTCCTATAGGGCCAGAACAGTGAGCTTGCTCAGAACAAAAGAACTGTGCTTCTTACACACACGGGACATATCTACTTCAACTCTTCTTAGGAAACTGACAAGAACAGTAGATCCTCTTCAGTCCAATAGACTGTACATGCTGGGAACAGACGCCACTGCTATTTGCCCTGTGTATGACAACGGGAACGCAATAGTGACTCTTCTTACCAGAAAACAACTCTTGCTTGTAGGACCAGAAACTGCATGTGATTTAACTCCATTTAGGACTGTTAAACAAACGCTAGCTCGCCTTACAAAAAACACACTCTGCTTTTGAGAAAAGAGCACTCTTCTATTCTACTGTGTTTCCTATGGGGTCCAAACAGTGAGCTTGCTCAGAACAAAAGAACTGTGCTTCCTACACACACGGGCCATATCTAGTTCAACTCTGCTTAGGAAACTGAGAAGAACAGTAGCTCCTCTTCAGTCCAATACACTGTACTTGCTGGGAAAAGACGCGTGTGCTATTTGAACTGTGTATGGCAAAGGGAGCGCAATGTGACTTTCCTTACCAGAAAACATCCCTTGCTCGTGGACCAAAAACTGCATGTGATTCAACTCCATTTAGGACTGGGAAACAAACGCTAGCTCAAATTACAAGAAACACACTCTGCTTTTGAGAAAAGAGCACTCTTCTTCTCTACTGTGTTTCCTATAGGGCAAGAACAGTGAGCTTGCTCAGAACAAAGGAAGTGTGCTTCCTACACACACGGGCTATATCTAGTTCAACTCTGCTTAGGAAAGTGACAAGAACAGTAGCTCCTCTTCTGTCCAATACACTGTACTTGCTGGGAGCAGACGCGAGTGCTATTTGCACTGTGTACGGCAATGGGAGCACAATAGTGGCTCTTCTTACCAGAAAACAACTCTTGCTCATAGGACCAGAAATTGCATGGGATTCCAGTCCTTTTCTGACTGGGAAACAAACACTAGCTAGCTTTACAGGAAACACATTCTGATTTTGAGAAAAGAGCACTCTTCTACTCTACTGTGTTTCCTATGTGGTCCGAAAAGTGAGCTTGCTCAGAACAAAAGAACTGTGCTTCACACACACGGGACATATCTACTTCAACTCTGCTTAAGAAACTGACAAAAACAGGGCTGGAGAGATGGCTCAGAGGTTAAGAGCACTGACTGCTCTTCCAGAGGTCCTGAGTTCAATTCCCAGCAACCACATGGTGGCTCACAACCATCTGTAATGATATCTGGTGCCCTCTTCTGGCCTGAAGTCATACATGCTGTATGCATAATAAATAAATAAATCTTTAAAAAAAAAAGAAACTGACAAAAACAGTAGCTCCTCTTCAGTCCAATACACTGTACTTGCTGGGAACAGACGCAAGTGAAATTTGCAGTGTGTATTGCAATGGGAACGCAATAGTGACTCTTCCTACCAGAAAACAACTCTTGCTCGTACGACCAGAAACTGCATGTGACCCAACTCCATTTAGGACTGGGAAAGAAACACTAGTTCACCTTACAAGAAACACACTCTGCTTTTGAGAAAAGAGCACTCTTCTACTCTACTATGTTTTCTATAGGGCCAGAACAGTGAGCTTGCTCAGAACAAAAGAACTGTGCTTCCTACACACACGGGCCATATCGAGTTGAACTCTGCTTAAGAAACTGACAAGAACAGTAGCTCCTCTTCAGTCCAATACACTGTACTTGTTGGGAACAGACGCGAGTGCTATTTGCACTGTGTATGGCAATGGGGGCGCAATAGTGACTTTCTTTACCAGAAAACAACTCTTGCTCGAACCAGAACTGCATGTGATTCAACTCCATTTAGGACTGGGAAACAAACACTAGCTCGCCTTACAAGAAAAATACTCTGCTTTTGAGAAAAGAGCACTCTTCTAATCTACTGGATTTCCTATGGTGTCCGAACAGTGAGTTTTCTCAGAACAAAAGATCTGTGCTTCCTACACACACGGGCCATATCTAGTTCAACTCTGCTTAGGAAACTGACAAGAACAGAAGCTCCGCTTCAGTCCAATACACTGTACTTGCTGGGAACAGACGCGAGTGCTATTTGCACTATGTATCTCAATTTGAGCACAATAGTGACTCTTCTTACCAGAAAACAACTCTTGCTCGTACGACCAGAAACTGCATGTGATTCAACTCCATTTAGGACTGGGAAACAAACGCTAGCTCGCCTTACAAGAAACACACTCTGCTTTTGGAAATGAGCACTCTTCTACTCTACTGTGTTTCCCATAGGGCCAGAACAGTGAGCTTGCTCAGAACAAAAGACCTGTGCTTCCTACACACACGGGCCATGTCTAGTTCAACTCTGCTTAGGAAAACGACAGGAACAGTGGCTCCTCTTCAGTCCAATACACTGTACTTGCTGGGAACAGATGCGAGTGCTATTTGTACTGTGTATCTCAGTGGGAGTGCAATAGTGACTCTTGTTACCAGAAAACAATTCTTGCTCGTAGGACCAGAAACTGCATGTGATTCAACTCCATTTAGGTCTGGGAAACAAACGCTAGCTCGCCTTACAAGAAACACACTCTGCTTTTGATAAAAGGGCCCTCTTTTACTGTACTGTGTTTCCTATGGGTTTCCGTACAGTGAGCTTGATCAGAACAAAAGAAGTGTGCTTCCTACACACACGGGCCATATCTAGTTCAACTCTGCTTAGAATACTGACAAGAACAGTAGCTCCACTTCAGTCCAATACACTGTACTTGCTGGGAAACGATGTGAGTGCTATTTGCACTGTATATGGCAATGGGAGCGCAATAGTGACTTTCCAAACCAGAAAACAATTCTTGCTCCTAGGACCAGAAACTGCATGTGATTCACCTCTATTTAGGACTGGGAAACAAACGCTAGCTCACCTTACAAGAAACAACACACTCTGCTTTTGAGAAAAGAGCACTCTTCTACTATACTGTGTTTCCTATGGAGTCTGAACAGTGAGCCTGCTCAGAACAAAAGAACTGTGCTTCCTACACACACGGGCCATATCTAGTTCAACTCTGCTTAGGAAACTGACAAGAACAGTAGCTCCTCTTCAGTCCAATACACTGTACATACTGGGAAACAGACGCCAGTGCTATTTGCATTGCGTATGACAATGGGAGCACAACAGTGACTCTTCTTAACAGAAAACAACTCTTGATCGTTCGAACAGAAACTGCATGTGATTCAACTCGTTTTAGGACTGTGAAACAAACGCTAGCTCGCCTTACAAGAAACACACTCTGCTTTTGAGAAAAGAACACTCTTCTACTCTACTGTGTTTCCTGTAGGGCCAGAACAGTGAGCTTGCTCAGAATAAAAGAACTGTGCTTCCTCCACACACGGGCCATATCTAGTTCAACTCCTCTTAGGAAACTGACAAGAACAGTAGCTCCTCTTCAGTCAAATACACTGTACTTGCTGGGAACAGAGGCCAGTGCTTTTTGCACTGTGTATGGCAAGGGGAGCGCAATAGTGACTTCCCTTACCAAAAAACAAGTCTTACCCGTAGGACCAAAAACTGTATGTGATTCAACTCCATTTAGGACTGGGAAACAAACGCTAGCTCGCCTTACAAGAAACATACTCTGCTTTTGAGAAAAGAGCACTCTTCTACTCTACTGGGTTTCCTATAAGGTTCGAAAAAGGAGCTTGCTCAGAAGAAAAGAACTGTGCTTCCTACACACACGGGCCATATCTAGTTCAACTCTGCTTAGAAAACTGACAAGAACAGTAGCTCCACTTCAGTCCAATACACTGTACTTGCTGGGAACAGAGGCGAGTGCTATTTGCACTGTGTATGGCAAGCGGAGCGCAATAGTGACTTCCCTTACCAGAAAACAACTCTTGCCCGTAGGACCAAAAACTGTATGTGATTCAACTCCATTTAGGACTGGGAAACAAACGCTAGCTTGCCTTACAAGAAACATACTCTGCTTTTGAGAAAAGAGCACTCTTCTACTCTACTGGGTTTCTTATGGGGTTCGAAAAGGGAGCTTGCTCAGAACAAAAGAACTGTGCTTCCTACACATGGGCTATATCTAGTTCAACTCTGCTTAGGAAACTGACAAGAACAGTAGATCCTCTTCAGTCCAATACACTGTACTTGCTGGGAACAGACGCGAGTGCTATTTGTACTGTGTATCTCAATGGGAGCGCAATAGTGACTCTTCTTACCAGAAAACAACTCTTGCTCGTAGGACCAGAAACTGCATGGGATTCAACTCCATTTAGGACTGGGAAACAAACGCTAGCTCGCCTTACAAGAAACACACTCTGCTTTTTAGAAAAGAGTACTCTTCTACTCTACTATGTTTTCTATAGGGCCAGAACAGTGAGCTTGCTCAGAACAAAAGAACTGTGCTTCCTACACACACGGGCCATATCGAGTTGAACTCTGCTTAGGAAACTGACAAGAACAGTAGCTCCTCTTCAGTCCAATACACTGTACTTGCTGGGAACAGACGCGAGTGCTATTTGCACTGTGTATGGCAATGGGGGCGCAATAGTGACTTTCCTTACCAGAAAACAACTCTTGCTCATAAAACCAGAAACTGCATGTGATTCAACTCCATTTAGGACTGGGAAACAAACACTAGCTCGCCTTACAAGAAACATACTCTGCTTTTGAGAAAAGAGCACTCTTCTACTGGATTTCCTATGGTGTCCGAACAGTGAGTTTGCTCAGAACAAAAGATCTGTGCTTCCTACACACACGGGCCATATCTAGTTAAACTCTGCTTAGGAACTGACAAGAACAGAAGCTCCTCTTCAGTCCAATAAACTATACTTGCTGGGAACAGACGCGAGTGCTATTTGCACTGTGTATGGCAATGGTAGCACAATAGTGACTTTCCTTACCAGAAAACAACCCTTGCTTGTAGAACCAGAAACTGCATGGGATTCAACTCCATTTCTGACTGGGAAACAAACACTAGCTCGCCTTACAAGAAACACACTCTGCTTTTGAGAAAAGAGCACTCTTCTACTCTACTGGGTTTCCTATGGGGTTCGAAGAGTGAGCTTGCTCAGAAAAAAAGAACTGTGCTTCCTACACACAGGGGCGTATCTAGTTCAACTCTGCTTAGGAAACTGACAAGAACATTAGCTCCTCTTCAGTCCAATACCCTGTATTTGCTGGAAGCAGAAGCGAGTGCTATTTGCACTGTGTATGGCAATGGGAGCAAAATAGTGACTCTTCTTACCAGAAATCTACTCTTGCTTGTAGGACCAGATACTGCATGAGTTACAACTCCATTTAGGACTGGGAAACAAACGCTAGCTCGAATAACAAGAAACACACTCTGCTTTTGAGAAAAGAGCACTCTTCTACTCTACTGTGTTTCCTATAGGGCAAGAACAGTGAGCTTGCTCAGAACAAAAGAACTGTGCTTCCTACACACACAGGCCATATATAGTTCAACTCTGCTTAGGAAACTGACAAGAACAGTAGCTCCTCTTCAGTCCAATACACTGTACTTGCTGGGGAACAGACGCGAGTGCTATTTGCACTATGTATCTCAATTTGAGCACAATAGTGACTCTTCTTACCAGAAAACAACTCTTGCTCGTACGACCAGAAACTGCATGTGATTCAACTCCATTTAGGACTGGGAAACAAACGCTAGCTCGCCTTACAAGAAACACACTCTGCTTTTGGAAATGAGCACTCTTCTACTCTACTGTGTTTCCTTAGGGCCAGAACAGTGAGCTTGCTCAGAACAAAAGACCTGTGCTTCCTACACACACGGGCCATGTCTAGTTCAACTCTGCTTAGGGAAAATGACAGGAACAGTGGCTCCTCTTCAGTCCAATACACTGTACTTGCTGGAACAGATGCGAGTGCTATTTGTACTGTGTATCTCAGTGGGAGTGCAATAGTGACTCTTGTTACCAGAAAACAATTCTGCTCGTAGGACCAGAAACTGCATGTGATTCATCTCCCTTTAGGTCTGGGAAACAAACGCTAGCTCGCCTTAAAAGAAACACACTCTGCTTTTGATAAAAGGGCACTCTTTTACTGTACTGTGTTTCCTATGGGTTCCGTACAGTGAGCTTGCTCAGAACAAAAGAAGTGTGCTTTCCTACACACACGGGCCATATCTAGTTCAACTCTACTTAGAAAACTGACAAGAACAGTAGCTCCACTTCAGTCCAATACACTGTACTTGCTGGGAAACGACGTGAGTGCTATTTGCACTGTATATGGCAATGGGAGTGCAATAGTGACTTCCAAACCAGAAAACAATTCTTGCTCCTAGGACCAGAAACTGCATGTGGTTCACCTCTATTTAGAACTGGGAAACAAACACTAGCTCACCTTACAAGAAACAACACACTCTGCTTTTGAGAAAAGAGCACTCTTCTACTCTACTGTGTTTCCTATGGAGTCTGAACAGTGAGCTTGCTCAGAACAAAAGAACTGTGCTTCCTACAAACACGGGCCATATCTAGTTCAACTCTGCTTAGGAAACTGACAAGAACAGTAGCTCCTCTTCAGTCCAATACACTGTACACACTGGGAACAGACGCCAGTGCTATTTGCATTGTGTATGACAATGGGAGCACAACAGTGACTCTTCTTAACAGAAAACAACTCTTGATCGTTCGAACAGAAACTGCATGTGATTCAACTCCTTTTAGGACTGTGAAACAAACGCTAGCTCGCCTTACAAGAAACACACTCTGCTTTTGAGAAAAGAACACTCTTCTACTCTACTGTGTTTCCTGTAGGGCCAGAAGAGTGAGCTTGCTCAGAATAAAAGAACTGTGCTTCCTCCACACACGGGCCATATCTAGTTCAACTCTGCTTAGGAAACTGACAAGAACAGTAGCTCCTCTTCAGTCAAATACACTGTACTTGCTGGGAACAGAGGCGAGTGCTATTTGCACTGTGTATGGCAAGGGGAGCGCAATAGTGACTTCCCTTACCAGAAAACAACTCTTGCCCATAGGACCAAAAACTCTATGTGATTCAACTCCATTTAGGACTGGGAAACAAATGCTAGCTCGCCTTACAAGAAACATACTCTGCTTTTGAGAAAAGAGCACTCTTCTACTCTACTGGGTTGCCTATGGGGTTCGAAAAGGGAGCTTGCTCAGAACAAAAGAACTGTGCTTCCTACACACACGAGCCATATCTAGTTCAACTCTGCTTAGGAAACTGACAAGAACAGTAGCTCCTCTTCTGTGCAATAACCTGTACTTGCTGGAAGCAGAAGCGTGTGCTATTTGCACTGTGTATGGCAATGGGAGTACAATAGTGACTCTTCTTACCAGAAAACTACTCTTGCTCGTAGGACCAGATCCTGCATGTGATTCAACTCCATTTAGGACTGGGAAACAAATGCTAGCTTGCCTTACAAGAAACATACTCTGCTTTTGAGAAAAGAGCACTCTTCTACTCTACTGGGTTTCCTATAAGGTTCGAACAGGGAGCTTGCTCAGAAGAAAAGAACTGTGCTTCCTACACACACGGGCCATATCTAGTTCAACTCTGCTTAGAAAACTGACAAGAACAGTAGCTCCACTTCAGTCCAATACACTGTACTTGCTGGGAACAGAGGCGAGTGCTATTTGCACTGTGTATGGCAAGCGGAGCACAATAGTGACTTCCCTTACCAGAAAACAACTCTTGCCCGTAGGACCAAAAACTGTATTTGATTCAACTCCATTTAGGACTGGGAAACAAACGCTAGCTTGCCTTACAAGAAACATACTCTGCTTTTGAGAAAAGAGCACTCTTCTACTCTACTGTGTTTCCTATGGGGTTCGAAAAGGGAGCTTGCTCAGAACAAAAGAACTGTGCTTCCTACACATGGGCTATATCTAGTTCAACTCTGCTTAGGAAACTGACAAGAACAGTAGATCCTCTTCAGTCCAATACACTGTACATGCTGGGAACAGACGCCAGTGCTATTAGCCCTGTGTATCACAATGGGAGCGCAATAGTGACTCTTCTTACCAGAAAACAACTCTTGCTCGTAGGACCATAAACTGCATGGGATTCAACTCCATTTAGGACTGAGAAACAAACGAAAGTCGACTTACAAGATACACAATCTCCTTTTGACAAAAGAGCACACTTCTACTGTAATGTGTTTACTATGGGGTCTGAACAGTGAGCTTGCTCAGAACAAATGAACTGTGCTTCCTACTCACAAGGGCCATATCTAGTTCAACTCTGCTTAGGAAACTGACAAGAACAGTAGTTCCTCTTCAGTCCAATACACTGTACTTGCTGGGAACAGACGCGAGTGCTATTTGCACTATGTATCTCAATTTGAGCGCAACAAAGACTCTTCTTACCAGAAAACAACTCTTGCTCATAGGAATAGAAACTGCATGTGATTCAACTCCATTTAGGACTGGGAAAGAAATGCTAGCTCGCCTTACAAGAAACACACTCTGCTTTTGAGAAAAGAGCACTCTTCTACTCCACTGTATTTCCTATAGGGCCAGAACAGTGAGCTTGCTCAGAACAAAAGAACTGTGCTTCCTACACACACGGGCCATATCTAGTTCAACTCTGCTTAGGAAACTGACAAGAACATTAGCTCCTCTTCAGTCCAATACCCTGTATTTGCTGGAAGCAGAAGCGAGTGCTATTTGCACTGTGTATGGCAATGGGAGCAAAATAGTGACTCTTCTTACCAGAAAACAACTCTTGCTCGTAGGACCAGAAACTGCATGGGATTCACCTCCATTTAGGACTGGGAAACAAACGCTAGCTCGCCTTACAAGAAACACACACTGCTTTTTAGAAAAGAGTACTCTTCTACTCTACTGTGTTTCCTATGGTGTCCGAAAAGTGAGCTTGCTCAGAACAAAAGAACTGTGCTTCCTACACACCGGCTATATCTACTTCAAATCTGCTCAGGAAACTGACAAGAACAGTAGCTCCTCTTCAGTCCAATACACTGTACTTGCTGGGAACAGACGTGAGTGCTATTTTCACTGTGTATGGTAATGGGGGCGCAATAGTGACTCTCCTTGCCAGAAAACAACTCTTGCTCGTAGGACCAAAAACTGTATGTGATTCAACTCCATTTAGGACTGGGAAACAAACACTAGCTCTCCTTACAAGAAACACACCCTGCTTTTGAGAAAAGAGCACTCTTCTACTCTACTGGGTTTCCTATGGGGTTCGAAAAGTGAGCTTGCTCAGAACAAAAGAACTGTGCTTCCTACACACACGGGCCATATCTAGTTCAACTCTGCTTAGGAAACTGACAAGAACAGTAGATCCTCTTCAGTCCAATACCCTGTACTTGCTGGAAGGAGAAGCGAGTGCTATTTGCACTGTGTATGGCAATGGGAGTACAATAGTGACTCTTCTTACCAGAAAAAAACTCTTGCTCGTAGGACCAAAAACTGCATGTGATTCAACTCCATATCGGCCTGGGAAACAAACGCTAGCTTGCCTTACAAGAAACACACTCTGCTTTTGAGAAAAGTGCACTCTTCTACTCTACTGTTTTTCCTATGGGGTCCGAACAGTGAGCTTGCTCAGAACAAAAGAACTGTGCTTCCTACACACACGTGCCATATCTAGTTCAACTCTGCTTAGAAAACTGACAAGAACAGTAGCTGCTCTTCAGTCCAATACACTGTACTTGCTAGGAACAGAGGTGACTGCTATTTGCACTGTGTATGGCAATGGGAGCGCAAGAGTGACTCTTCTTACCAGAAAACAACTCTTGCTCGTACGACCAGAAACTGCATGTGAGTCAACTCTCTTTAGGACTGGGAAACAAACACTAGAATACCTTACAAGAAACACACTCTGCTTTTGAGAAAAGAGCACTCTTCTAATCTACTGTGTTTCCTATAGGGCCAGAACAGTGAGCTTGCTCAGAACAAAAGAACTGTGCTTCCTACACACACCGGCCATATCTAGTTCAACTCTGCTTAGGAAACTGACAAGAACAGTAGCTCCTCTTCAGTCCAATACACTATACTTGCTGGGAACAGACGCGAGTGCTATTTGCACTGTGCATGGCAATGGGAGCGCAATAGTGACTTTCCTTCCCAGAAAACAATTCTTGCTCCTAGGACCAGAAACTGCATGTGATTCAACTCCATTTCGGACTGGGAAAAAAACACTACCTCGCCTGACAAGAAACACACTCTGCTTTTGAGAAAAGAGCACTCTTCTTCTCTACTGGGTTTCCTATGAGGTCCGAACAGTGAGCTTGCTCAGAACAAAAGTACTGTGCTTCCTAAACACACGGGCCATATCTAGTTCAACTCTGCTTAAAAAACTGACAAGAACAGAAACTCTTCTCAGTCCAATACAGTGTATTGGCTGGGAAGAGATGTGAGTGCTATTTGCACTGTGTATGGCAATGGGAGCGCAATAGTGACTTTTCTTTCCAGAAAACAACTCTTGCTCATAGGACCAAAAACTGCGTGTGATTCAACTCCATTTAGGACTGGGAAACAAACGCTAGCTCACCTTACAAGAAACACACTCTGCTTTTGAGAAAAGAACACTCTTCTACTCTACTGTGTTTCCTGTAGGGCCAGAACAGTGAGCTTGCTCAGAATAAAAGAACTGTGCTTCCTCCACACACGGGCCATATCTAGTTCAACTCTGCTTAGGAAACTGACAAGAACATTAGCTCCTCTTCAGTCCAATACACTGTACTTGCTGGGAACAGAGGCGAGTGCTATTTGCACTGTGTATCTCAATGGGAGCGCAATAGTGACTCTTCTTACCAGAAAACAACTCTTGCTCGTAGGACCAGAAACTGCATGTGATTCAACTCCATTTAGGACTTGGAAACAAACCCTAGCTCGCCTTACAAGAAACACACTCTGCTTTTTAGAAAAGAGTACTCTTCTACTCTACTGTGTTTCCTATGGGGTCCGAAAAGTGAGCTTGCTCAGAACAAATGAACTATGCTTCCTAAAACACACGGGGTATATCTAGTTAAACTCTGCTTAGGAAACTGACAAGAACAGTAGATCCTCTTCAGTCCAATACACTGTACTTGCTGGGAACAGACATGAGTGCTATTTTCACTCTGTAGGGTAATGGGAGCGCAAGAGTGACTTTCCTTACCAGAAAACAACTCTTGCTAGTAGGACCAAAAACTGTATGTGATTCAACTCCATTTAAGACTGGGAAACAAACGCTAGTTCACCTTACAAGAAACATACTCTGCTCTTGAAAAAGAGCACTCTTCTACTCTACTGGGTTTCCTATGGGGTTCGAAAAGTGAGCTTGCTCAGAACAAAAGAACTGTGCTTCCTACAAACACGGGCCATATCTAGTTCAACTCTGCTTATGAAACTGACAAGACAGTAGCTCCTCTTCAGTCCAATACCCTGTACTTGCTGGAAGCAGAAGCGAGTGCTATTTGCACTGTGTATGGCAATGGGAGCACAATAGTGACTTTCCTTAACAGAAAACAACTCTTGCTCCTAAGACCAGAAACTGCATGTGATTCAACTCTATTTAGGACTGAGAAACAAACACTAGCCCGCCTTACAAGAAACATACTCTGCTTTTGAGAAAAGAGCACTCTTCTACTCTCCTGGGTTTCCTATGTGGTCCGAACAGTGAGTTTGCTCAGAACAAAAGAACTGTGCTTCCTACACACACGGGCCTTATCTTGTTCAACTCTGCTAGGAAACTGACAAGAACAGAAGCTCCTCTTCAGTCCAATACACAATATTTGCTGGGAACAGACGTGAGTGCTATTTGCACTATGTATGGGAATGGGAGCGCAGTAGTGACTTTCCTTAACAGAAAACAACTCTTGCTGGTAGGACCAAAAACTGCATGTTATTCAACTTTATTTAGGACTGGGAAACAAACACTAGCTCGCCTTGCAAGAAACACTCTCTGCTTTTGAGAAAAGAGCACTCTTCTACTCTACTGTGTTTCCTCTAGGGCCAGAACAGTGAGCTGGCTCACAACAGAAGAACTGTGCTTCCTCCACACACGGGCCATATCTAGTTCAACTCTGCTTAGGAACCTGACAAGAACAGTAGCTCCTCTTCAATCCAATACAGTGTACTTGCTGGAACAGACGTGAGTGCTAATTGCCCTGTGTATGGCAATGGGAGCACAATAGTGACTCTATTTACCAGAAAACAACTCTTGCTCGTAGGACCAGAAACTGCATGGGATTCAACTCCATTTCTGACTGGGAAACAAACACTAGCTCGCCTTACAAGAAACACACGCTGCTTTTGAGAAAAGGGCACTCTTCTACTCTACTGTGTTTCCTATGGGTTCCGAACAGTGAGCTTGCTCAGAACAAAAGAATTGTGCTTCCTCCAAACACGGGCCATATATAGTTCAACTCTGCTTAGGAAACTGAGAAGAACAGTAGCTCCTCTTCAGTCCAATTCACTGTACTTGCTGGGAACAGACGTGAGTGCTATTTTCACTGTGTATGGCAATGGGAGCACAATAGTGACTATCCTTACCAGAAAAAAACTCTTGCTCGTAGGACCAAAAACTGTATGTGATTCAACTTTATTTAGGACTGGGAAACAATAGCTAGCTCGCCTTACAAGAAACATACTCTGTTTTTGAGAAAAGAGCACTCATCTACACTACAGGGTTTCCTATGGGGTTCGACAACTGAGCTTGCTCAGAACAAAAGAACTGTGCTTCCTACACACACGGGCCATATCAAGTTCAACTCTGCTTATGAAACTGACAAGAACAGTAGCTCCTCTTCAGTCCACTACCCTGTACTTGCTGGAAGCAGAAGCGAGTGCTATTTGCACTGTGTATGACAGTGGGAGTAAAATAGTGACTCTTCTTACCAGAAAGCAACTCTTGCTCGTAGGACCAGATCCTGCATGTGATTCAACTCCATTTAGGACTGGGAAACAAACGCTAGCTCGCCTTACAAGAAACACACTCTGCTTTTGAGAAAAGAGCACTCTTCTACTCTACTGTGTTTCCTATGGGGTCCGAACAGTGAGTTTGCTCAGAACAAAAGAACTGTGCTTCCTACACACGGGCCATTTCTAGTTCAACTCTGCTTAGGAAACTGACAAGAACAGAAGCTCCTCTTTAGTCCAATACAAGATACTTCCTGGGAACAGACGCGAGTGCTATTTGCACTGTGTATGGCAATGGGAGCACAATAATGACTTTCCTTACCAGAAAACAACTCTTGCTCGTAAGACCAAAAACTGCATGTGATTCAACTCCATTTAGGACTCGGAAATAAATGGTAGCTAGCCTTACAAGAAACACACTCTGCTTTTGAGGAAAGGGCACTCTTCTACTCTACTGAGTTTCCTATAGGGCCAGAACAGTTAGCATTCTCACAACAAAAGAACTGTGCTTCCTACACACCCGGCCATTCCTAGTTCAACTCTGCTTAGGAAACTGACAAGAACAGTAGCTCCTCTTCAGTCCAATACACTGTACATGCTGGGAACAGACGCCAGTGCTATTTGCCCTGTGTATGACAATGGGAGCACAACAGTGACTCTTCTTAACAGAAAACAACTCTTGATCTTTGTACCAGAAAATGCATGTGATTCAACTCCTTTTAGGACTGGGAAACAAACGCTAGCTCGCCTTACAAGAAACACACTCTGCTTTTGAGAAAAGAACACTCTTCTACTCTACTGTGTTTCCTGTAATGCCAGAACAGTGAGCTTGCTCAGAATAAAAAAACTGTGCTTCCTCCACACACGGGCCATATCTAGTTCAACTCTGCTTAGGAAACTGACAAGAACAGTAGCTCCTCTTCAGTCCAATACACTGTACTTGATGGGAACAGAGACGAGTGCTATTTGCACTGTGTATCTCAATGGGAGCGCAATAGTGACTCTTCTTACCAGAAAACAACTCTTGCTCGTAGGACCAGAAACTGCATGGGATTCAACTCCATTTAGGATTGGGAAACAAACCCTAGCTTGCCTTAAAAGAAACACACTCTGCTTTTGAGAAAAGAACACTCTTCAACTCTACTGTGTTTCCTGCAGGGCCAGAACAGTGAGCTTGCTCAGAATAAAAGAACTGTGCTTCCTCCACACACGGGCCATATCTAGTTCAACTCTGCTTAGGAAACTGACAAGAACAGTTGCTCCTCTTCAGTCCAGTACACTGTACTTGCTTGGAACAGAGGCGAGTGCTGTTTGCACTGTGTATCTCAATGGGAGCGCAATAGTGACTCTTCTTACCAGAAAACAACTCTTGCTCCTAGGACCAGAAACTGCATGTGATTCAACTCCATTTAGGACTGGGAAACAAACCCTAGCTCGCCTTAGAAGAAACACACTCTCCTTTTTAGAAAAGAGTACTCTCCTACTCTACTGTGTTTCCTTTGGGGTCCGAAAAGTGAGCTTGCTCAGAACAAAAGAACTATGCTTCCTACACACACGGGCTATATCTAGTTAAACTCTGCTTAGGGAACTGACAAGAACAGTAGCTCCTCTTCAGTCCAATACACTGTACTTGCTGGGAACAGACGTGAGTGCTATTTTCACTGTGTATGGTAATGGGAGCACAATAGTGACTTTCCTTACCAGAAAACAACTCTTGCTCATAGGACCAGATTCTGCATGTGATTCAACTCCATTTAGGACTGGGAAACAAACGCTAGCTCGCCTTACAAGAAACACACTCTGCTTTTGAGAAAAGAGCACTCTTCTACTCTACTGTGTTTCCTATAGAGCCAGAACAGTGAGCTTGATCAGAAAAAAGAATTGTGCTTCCTACACACACGGGCCATATCTAGTTCAACTCTGCTTAGGAAACTGACAAGAACAGTAGATGCTCTTCAGTCCAATACACTGTACATGCTGCGAACAGACGCCTGTGCTACTTGCGCTGTGTATCACAATGGGAGCGCAATAGTGACTCTTCTTACCAGAAAACAACTCTTGCTCGTAGGACCAGAAACTGCAAGTGACTCAACTCCATTTAGGACTGGGAAACAAACACTAGATTACCTTACAAGAAACACACTCTGCTTTTGAGAAAAGAGCTCTCTTCTAATCTACTGTGTTTCCTATAGGGCCAGAACAGTGAGCTTGCTCAGAACAAAAGAACTGTGCTTCCTACACAAACCGGCCATATCTAGTTCAACTCTGCTTAGGAAACTGACAAGAACAGAAGCTCCTCTTCAGTCCAATACACTATACTTGCTGGGAACAGACGCGAGTGCTATTTGCACTGTGTATGTCAATGGGAGCGCAATAGTGACTTCCCTTCCAGAAAAGAATTCTTGTTCCTAGTACCAGAAACTGCATGTGATTCAACTCCATTTAGGACTGGGAAATAAACACTAGCTCGCCTGACAAGAAACACACTCTGCTTTTGAGAAAAGAGCACTCTTCTTCTCTCTCCTGGGTTTCTTATGGGTTCCGAACAGTGAGCTTGCTCAGTACAAAAGAACTGTGCTTCCTACACACACAGGCCATATCTAGTTCAACTCTGATTAGGAAACTGACAAGAACAGAAACTCCTCTTCAATCCAATACAGTGTATTGGCTGGGAAAAGATGCGAGTGCTATTTGCACTGTGTATGGCAATGGGAGCACAATAGTGACTTTTCTTACCAGAAAACAACTCTTGCTCATAGGACCAAAAACTGCATGTGATTCAACTTTATTTAGGACTGGGAAACAAACACTAGCTTGCCTTACAAGAAACACACTCTGCTTTTGAGAAAAGAGCACTCTTCTACTCTACTGTGTTTCCTCTAGGGCCAGAACAGTGAGCTGGCTCACAACAGAAGAACTGTGCTTCCTCCACACACGGGCCATATCTAGTTCAACTCTGCTTAGGAACCTGACAAGAACAGTAGCTCCTCTTCAGTCCAATACAGTGTACTTGCTGGAACAGACGTGAGTGCTAACTGCCCTGTGTATGGCAATGGGAGCGCAATAGTGACTCTTTTTACCAGAAAACAACTCTTGCTCGTAGGACCAGAAACTGCATGGGATTCAACTCCATTTCTGACTGGGAAACAAACACTAACTCGCCTTACAAGAAACACACGCTGCTTTTGAGAAAAGGCACTCTTCTACTCTACTGTGTTTCCTATGGGTTCCGAACAGTGAGCTTGCTCAGAACAAAAGAATTGTGCTTCCTCCAAACACGGGCCATATCTAGTTCAACTGTGCTTAGGAAACTGACAAGAAGAGTAGTTCCTCTTCAGTCCAATTCACTGTACTTGCTGGGAACAGACGCGAGTGCTATTTGCACTGTGTATGGCAATGGGAGCACAATAGTGACTTTCCTTACCAGAAAACAACTCTTGCTCGTAGGACCAAAAACTGAATGTCATTCAACTCCATTTAGGACTGGGAAACAAACGCTAGCTCGCCTTACAAGAAACACACTCTGCTTTTGAGAAAAGGGCACCCTTCTACTCTACTAAGTTTCCTATAGGGCCAGAACAGTTAGCTTGCTCACAACAAAACAACTGTGCTTACTACACACCCGGCCATATCTAGTTCAACTCTGCTTAGGAAACTGACAAGAACAGTAGCTCCTCTTCAGTCCAATACACTGTACTTGATGGGAACAGAGGCGAGTGCTATTTGCACTGTGTATCTCAATGGGAGCGCAATAGTGACTCTTCTTACCAGAAAACAACTCTTGCTTGTAGGACCAGAAACTGCATGGGATTCAACTCCATTTAGGACTGGAAAACAAACGCTAGCTCGCCTTACAAGAAAGACACTCTGCTTTTTAGAAAAGAGTATGCTTCTACTCTACTGTGTTTCCTATGGGGCCCGAAAGTGAGCTTGCTCAGAACAAAAGAACTGTGCTTCCTACACACACGGGCTATATCTAGTTCAACTCTGCTTAGGAAACTGACAAGAACAGTAGCTCCTCTTCAGTCCAATACGCTGTACTTGCTGTGAACAGATGTGATTGCTATTTTCACTGTGTATGGCAATGGGAGCGCAATAGTGACTTTCCTTACCAGAAAAAATCTCTTGCTCGTAGGACCAAAAACTGGATGTGATTCAACTCCGTTTAGGACTGGGAAACATTCGCTAGCTCGCCTTACAAGAAACATACTCTGCTTTTGAGAAAAGAGCACTCATCTACTCTACAGGGTTTCCTATGGGGTTCGAAAAGTGATCTTGCTCAGAACAAAAGAACTGTGCTTCCTACACACACGGGCCATATCTAGTTCAACTCTGCTTAGGAAACTGACAATAACAGTAGCTCCTCTTCAGTCCAATACTCTGTACTTGATGGGAACAGAGGCGAGTGCTATTTGTACTGTGTATCTCAATGGGAGCGCAATAGTGAGTCTTCTTACCAGAAAACAACTCTTGCTCATAGGACCAGAAACTACATGGGATTCAACTCCATTTAGGACTGGGAAACAAACGCTAGCTTGCCTTTCAAGAAAGACACTCTGCTTTTTAGAAAAGAATACTCTTCTACTCCACTGTGTTTCCTATGGGGTCCGAAAAGTGAGCTTGCTCAGAACAAAAGAACTGTGCTTCCTACACACACGGGCTATATCTAGTTCAACTCTGTTTAGGAAACTGACAAGAACAGTAGCTCCTCTTCAGTCCAATACACTGTACTTGATGGGAACAGACGTGAGTGCTATTTTCACTGTGTATGGCAATGGGAGCGCAATAGTGACTTTCCTTACCAGAAAACAACTCTTGCTCGTAGGACCAAAAACTGTATGTGATTCAACTCCATTTAGGACTGGGAAACAATCGCTTGCTCGCCTTACAAGAAACATACTCTGCTTTTGAGAAAAGAGCACTCATCTACTCTACAGGTTTTCATAAGGGGTTCGAAAATTGATCTTGCTCAGAACAAAAGAACTGTGCTTCCTACACACATGGGCCATATCTAGTACAACTCTGCTTATGAAACTGACAAGAACAGTAGCTCCTCTTCAGTCCAATACCCTGTACTTGCTGGAAGCAGAAGTGAGTGCTATTTGCACTGTGTATGGCAGTGGGAGTACAATAGTGACTCTTCGTACCAGAAAACAACTCTTGCTCATAGGACCAGATCCTGCATGTGATTCAACTCCATTTAGGACTGGGAAACAAACGATAGCTCGCCTTACAAGAAACACACTCTGCTTTTGAGAAAAGAGCACTCTTCTACTCTACTGTGTTTCCTATAGGGCCAGAACCGTGAGCTTGCTCAGAACAAAAGAATTGTGCTTCCTACACACATGGGCCATATCTAGTTCAACTCTGCTTAGGAAACTGACAAGAACAGTAGCTCCTCTTCAGTCCAATTCACTGTACTTGCTGAGAACAGAAGCGAGTGCTATTTGCACTGTGTATGGCAATGGGAGCACAATAGTGACTTTCCTTACCAGAAAACAACTCTTGCTCGTAAAACCAAAAACTGCATGTCATTCAACTCCATTTAGGACTGGGAAACAAACGCTAGCTCGCCTTACAAGAAACACACTCTGCTTTTGAGAAAAGGGCACTCTTCTACTCTACTGAGTTTCCTATAGGGCCAGAACAGTGAGCTTGCTCACAACAAAAGAACTGTGCTTCCTCCACACACCGGCCATGTCTAGTTCAACTCTGCTTATGAAACTGACAAGAACAGTAGCTCCTCTTCAGTCCAATACACTGTACTTAATGGGAACAGACGTGAGTGCTATTTGCACTGTGAATGGCAATGGGAGCGCAATAGTGACTTTCCTTCCCAGAAAAGAATTCTTTCTCCTAGTACCAGAAACTGCATGTGATTCAACTCCATTAAGACTGGGAAATAAACACTAGCTCGCCTGACAAGAAACACACTCTGCTTTTGAGAAAAGAGCACTCTTCTTCTCTCTCCTGGGTTTCTTATGGGGTCCGAACAGTGAGCTTGCTCAGAACAAAAGAATTGTGCTTCCTACACACACAGGCCATATCTAGTTCAACTCTGATTAGGAAACTGACAAGAACAGAAACTCCTCTTCAATCCAATACAGTGTATTGGCTGGGAACAGATGCGAGTGCTATTTGCACTGTGTATGGCAATGGGAGCGCAATAGTGACTTTTCTTACCAGAAAACAACTCTTGCTCATAGGACCAAAAACTGCATGTGATTCAACTCCAGTTAGGACTGGGAAACAAACGCTAGCTCGCCTAACAAGAAATACACTCTGCTTTTGAGAAAAGAACACTTATCTACTCTACTGTGTTTCCTGTAGGGCCAGAACAGTGAGCTTGCTCAGAATAAAAGAACTGTGCTTCCTCCACACACGGGCCATGTCTAGTTCAACTCTGCTTATGAAACTGACAAGAACAGTAGCTCCTCTTCAGTCCAATACACTGTACTTGATGGGAACAGACGCGAGTGCTATTTGCACTGTGTATCTCAATGGGAGCGCAATAGTGACTCTTCTTACCAGAAAACAACTCTTGCTCCTAGGACCAGAAACTAAATGTGATTCAACTCCATTTAGGACTGGGAAACAAACGCTAGCTCGCCTTACAAGAAACACACTCTGCTTTTGAAAAAGAGCACTCTTCTACTCTACTTTGTTTCCTATGGGGATCAAAAAGTGAGCTTGCTCAGAACAAAAGAACTGTGCTTCCTACACACACGGGCCATATCTAGTTCAACTCTGCTTATGAAACTGACAATAACAGTTGCTCCTCTTCAGTACAATACCCTGTACTTGCTGGAAGCAGAAGCGAGTGCTAATTGCACTGTGTATGGCAGTGAGAGTAAAATAGTGACTTTCCTTACCAGAAAACAACTGTTGCTCATAAAACTAGAAACTGCATGTGATTCAACTCCATTTAGGACTGGGAAACAAACACTAGCTCGCCTTACAAGAAACATACTCTGCTTTTGAGAAAAGAGCACTCTTCTACTCTACTGGGTTTCCTATGGTATCCGAACAGTGAGTTTGCTCAGAACAAAAGAACTGTGGTTCCTACACCCACGGGCCATATCTATTTCAACTCTGCTTAGGAAACTGACAAGAACAGAAGCTCCACTTCAGTCCAATACACTATACTTGCTTGGAACAGATGCGAGTGCTATTTGCACTGTGAATGGCAATGGGAGCGCAATAGTGACTTTCCTTACCAGAAAACAACTCTTGCTTGTAGGACCAGAAACTGCATGGGATTCAACTCCATTTCTGACTGGGAAACAAACACTAGCTCGCCTTACAAGAAACACACACTGCTTTTGAGAAAAGAGCACTCTTCTTCTCTACTGGGTTTCCTAAGGGGTCCGAAGAGTGAGCTAGCACAGAACAAAAGAACTTTGCTTCCTACACACACGGGCCATATCTAGTTCAACTCTGCTTAGGAAACTGACAAGAACATTAGCTCCTCTTCAGTCCAATACCCTGTACTTGCTGGAAGAAGAAGCGAGTGCTATTTGCACTGTGTATGGCAATGGGAGCGCAATAGTGACTCTTCTTACCAGAAATCTACTCTTGCTCGTAGGACCAGATACTGCATGAGATTCAACTCCATTTAGGACTGGGAAACAAACGCTAGCTCGCCTTACAAGAAAAACACTCTGCTTTTGAGAAAAGAACACTCTTCTACTCTACTGTGTTTCCTATAGGGCCAGAACAGTGAGCTTGCTCAGAACAAAAGAACTGTGCTTCCTCCACACACGGGCCATATCTAGTTCAACTCTGCTTAGGAACCTGACAAGAACAGTCACTCCTCTTCAGTCCAATACAGTGTACTTGCTGGAACAGACGTGAGTGCTAATTGCCCTGTGTATGGCAATGGGAGCGCAATAGTGACTCTTTTTACCAGAAAACAACTCTTGCTCGTAGGACCAGAAACTGCATGGGATTCAACTCCATTTCTGACTGGGAAACAAACACTAGCTCGCCTTACAAGAAACACACGCTGCTTTTGAGAAAAGGGCACTCTTCTACTCTACTGTGTTTCATATGGGTTCCGAACAGTGAGCTTGCTCAGAACAAAAGAATTGTGCTTCCTCCAAACACGGGCCATATCTAGTTCAACTCTACTTAGGAAACTGACAAGAACGGTAGCTCCTCTTCAGTCCAATTCACTGTACTTGCTGGGAACAGACGACAGTGCTATTTGCACTGTGTATGGCAATGGGAGCACAATAGTGACTTTCCTTACCAGAAAACAACTCTTGCTCATAGGACCAAAAACTGCATGTCATTCAACTCCATTTAGGACTGGGAAACAAACGCTAGCTCGCCTTACAAGAAACACACTCTGCTTTTGAGAAAAGGGCACCCTTCTACTCTACTGAGTTTCCTATAGGGCCAGAACAGTTAGCTTGCTCACAACAAAAGAACTGTGCTTCCTACACACCCGGCCATATCTAGTTCAACTCTGCTTATGAAACTGACAAGAACAGTAGCTCCTCTTCAGTCCAATACACTGTACTTGATGGGAACAGAGGCGAGTGCTATTTGCACTGTGTATCTCAATGGGAGCGCAATAGTGACTCTTCTTACCAGAAAACAACTCTTGCTCGTAGAACCAGAAACTGCATGGGATTCAACTCCATTTAGGACTGGGAAACAAACGCTAGCTCGCCTTACAAGAAAGACACTCTGCTTTTTAGAAAAGAGTATGCTTCTACTCTACTGTGTTTCCTATGGGGCCCGAAAAGTGAGCTTGCTCAGAACAAAATAATTGTGCTTCCTACACACACTGGCTATATCTAGTTCAACTCTGCTTAGGAAACTGACAAGAACAATAGCTCCAATTCAGTCCAATATGCTGTACTTGCTGGGAACAGATGTGAGTGCTATTTTCACTGTGTATGGCAATGGGAGCGCAATAGTGACTTTCCTTACCAGAAAAAATCTCTTGCTCGTAGGACCAAAAACTGTATGTGATTCAACTCCATTTAGGACTGGGAAACAATTGCTAGCTCGCCTTACAAGAAACATACTCTGCTTTTGAGAAAAGAGCACTCATCTACTCTACAGGGTTTCCTATGGGGTTCGAAAAGTGATCTTGCTCAGAACAAAAGAACTGTGCTTCCTACAAACACGGGCCATATCTAGTTCAACTCTGCTTATGAAACTGACAATAACAGTAGCTCCTCTTCAGTACAATACCATGTACTTGCTGGAAGCAGAAGCGAGTGCTATTTGCACTGTGTATGGCAATGGGAGTAAAATAGTGACTCTTCTTACCAGAAAACATCTCTTGCTCATACGACCAGAAACTGCATGTGACGCAACTCCGTTTAGGATGGGAAAGAAACACTAGCTCAACTTACAAGAAACACACTCTGCTTTTGAGAAAAGAGCACTCTTCTACTCTACTGTGTTTTCTATAGGGCCAGAACAGTGAGCTTGCTCAGAACAAAAGAACTGTGCTTTCTACACACACCGGCCATATCTAGTTCAACTCTGCTTAGGAAACTGACAAGAACAGTAGCTCCTCTTCAGTCCAATACACTGTACTTGCTGGGAACAGACGTGAGTGCTATTTGCACTGTGTATGGCAATGGGAGCACAATAGTGACTTTCCTTACCAGAAAACAACTCTTGCTCCTAGGACCAGAAACTGCATGTGATTCAACTCCATTTAGGACTGAGAAACAAACACTAGCCCGCCTTACAAGAAACATACTCTGCTTTTGAGAAAAGAGCACTCTTCTACTCTACTGGGTTTCCTATGGGGTCCGAACAGTGAGTTTGCTCAGAACAAAAGAACTGTGCTTCCTACACACACGGGCCATATCTAATTCAACTCTGCTTAGGAAACTGACAAGAACAGAAGCTCATCTTCAGTCCAATCCACTATACTTGCTGGGAACAGACGTGAGTGCTATTTGCACTGTGTATGGGAATGGGAGCGCAATAGTGACTTTCCTTAACAGAAAACAACTCTTGCTGGTAGGACCAAAAACTGCATGTGATTCAACTCCATTTAGGACTGGGAAACAAAACACTTGCTTGCCTTGCAAGAAACACACTCTGCTTTTGAGAAAAGAGCACTCTTCTACTCTACTCTGTTTCCTGTAGGGCCAGAACAGTGAGCTGGCTCACACCAAAAGAACTGTGCTTCCTTCACACACGGGCCATATCTAGTTCAACTCTGCTTAGGAAAATGACAAGAACAGTAGCTCCTCTTCAGTCCAATACACTGTACTTGCTGGAACAGACGTGAGTGCTCTTTGCACTGTGTATGGCAATGGGAGCGCAATAGTGACTCTTATTACCAGAAAACAACTCTTGCTCGTAGGACCAGAAACTGCATGGGATTCAACTCCATTTAGGACTCGGAAAGAAACACTAGCTCGCCTTACAAGAAACACACTCTGATTTGAGAAAAGAGCACTCTTCTACTCTACTGTGTTTCCAGTAGGGCCAGAACAGTGAGCTGGCTCACAATAAAAGAACTGTGCTTTCTCCACACACGGGCCATATATAGTTCAACTCTGCTTAGGAAACTGACAAGAACAGTAGCTCCTCTTCAGTCCAATACCTTGTACTTGCTGGAAGCAGAAGCGAGTGCTATTTGCACTGTGTATGGCAATGGGAGTACAATAGTGACTCTTCTTACCAGAAAACAACTCTTGCACGTAGGACCAGCTCCTACATGTGATTCAACACCATTTAGGACTGGGAAACAAACGCTAGCTCGCCTTACAAGAAACACACTCTGCTTTTGAGAAAAGAGCACTGTTCTACTCTACTGTGTTTCCTATGGGGTCCGAACAGTGAGCTTGCTCAGAACAAAAGAACTGTGCTTCCTACACACACGGGTTATATCTAGTTCAACTCTGCTTAGGAAACTGACAAGAACTGTAGATCCTCTTCAGTCCAATACACTGTACATGCTGGGAACAGACGCCAGTGCTATTTGCCCTGTGTATCACAATGGGAGCGCAATAGTGACTCTTCTTACCAGAAAACAACTCTTGCTCGTAGGACCAGAAACTGCTTGGGATTCAACTCCATTTAGGACTGGGAAACAAACGCTAGTTCGACTTACAAGAAACACAATCTCCTTTTGAGAAAAGAGCATTCCTCTACTCTAATGTGTTTCCTATGGGGTCAGAACAGTGAGCTTGCTCAGAACAAATGAACTGTGCTTCCTACTCACATGGGCCATATTTAGTTCAACTCTGCTTAGGAAACTGACAAGAACAGTAGCTCCTCTTAAGTCCAATACACTGTATTTCTGGGAACAGACGCGAGTGCCATTTGCACTGTGTATGGCAATGGGAGCGCAATAGTAACTCTTCTTACCAGAAAACAACTCTTGCTCATAGGAAAACAAACTGCATGTGATTCAACTCCATTTAGGACTGGGAAACAAACGCTAGCTCACCTTACAAGAAACACACTCTGCTTTTGAGAAAAGAGCACTCTTCTACTCTACTGTGTTTCCTATAGGGCCAGAACAGTGAGCTTGCTCAGAACAAAAGAACAGTACTTCCTACACACATGGGCTATATCTAGTTCAACTCTGCTTAGGAAACTGACAAGAATAGAAGCTCATCTTCAGTCCAATACACTGTACTTGCTGGGAACAGACGTGAGTGCTATTTTCACTGTGTATGGCAATGGGAGCGCAATAGTGACTTCCCTTACCAGAAAACAACTCTTGCTTGTAGGACCAAAATCTGTATGTGATTTAACTCCATTTAGGACTGGGAAACAAACACTAGCTCGCCTTACAAGAAACATACTCTGCTTTTGAGAAAAGAGCACTCTTCTACTCTACTGGGTTTCCTATAGGGTTCGAAATGTGAACTTGCTCAGAACAAAAGAACTGTGCTTCCTACACACACAAGCTATATCTAGTTCAACTCTGCTTAGGAAACTGACAAGAACAGTAGCTCCTCTTCAGTCCAATACCCTGTACTTGCTGGAAGCAGAAGCGAGTGCTATTTGCACTGTGTATGTCAATGGGAGTACAATAGTGACTCTTCTTACCAGAAAACAACTCTTGCTCGTAGATCCAGCTCCTGCATGTGATTCAACTCCATTTAGGACTGGGAAACAAACGCTAGCTCGCCTTACAAGAAACAGACTCTGCTTTTGAGAAAAGAGCACTCTTCTACTCTACTGTGTTTCCTGTAGGGCCAGAACAGTGAGCTTGCTCAGAACAAAAGAACTGTGCTTCCTACACACACGGGCCATATCTAGTTCAAGTCTGCTTAGGAAACTGAAAAGAACAGTAGCTCCTCTTCAGTCCAATACACTGTACTGCTATGAACAGACATGAGGGCTATTTGCAGTGTGTATTTCAGTGGGTGCGCAATAGTGACTCTTCTTACCAGAAAACAACTCTTGCTCATACAACCAGAAACTGCATGTGACGCAACTCCGTTTAGGATGGGAAAGAAACACTAGCTCAACTTACAAGAAACACACTCTGCTTTTGAGAAAAGAGCACTCTTCTACTCTACTGTGTTTTCTATAGGGTCAGAACAGTGAGCTTGCTCAGAACAATAGAACTGTGCTTTCTACACACGGGCCATATCTAGTTCAACTCTGCTTAGGAAACTGACAAGAACAGTAGCTCCTCTTCAGTCCAATACACTGTACTTGCTGGGAACAGACGTGAGTGCTATTTGCACTGTGTATGGCAATGGGAGCACAATAGTGACTTTCCTTACCAGAAAACAACTCTTGCTCCTAGGACCAGAAACTGCATGTGATTCAACTCCATTTAGGACTGAGAAACAAACACTAGCCCGCCTTACAAGAAACATACTCTGCTTTTGAGAAAAGAGCACTCTTCTACTCTACTGGGTTTCCTATGGTGTCCGAACAGTGAGTTTGCACAGAACAAAAGAACTGTGCTTCCTACACACACGGGCCATAACTAGTTCAACTCTGCTTAGGAAACTGAGAAGAACAGAAGCTCCTCTTCAGTCCAATACACTGTACTTGCTGGGAACAGACGTGAGTGCTATTTGCACTGTGTATGGGAATGGGAGCGCAATAGTGACTTTCCTTAACAGAAAACAACTCTTGCTGGTAGGACCAAAAACTGCATGTGATTCAACTCCATTTAGGACTGGGAAACAAACACTAGCTCGCCTTACAAGAAACACACTCTGCTTTTGAGAAAAGAGCACTCTTCTACTCTACTGTGTTTCCTGTAGGGCCAGAACAGTGAGCTGGCTCACACCAAAAGAACTGTGCTTCCTTCACACACGGGCCATATCTAGTTCAACTCTGCTTAGGAAAATGACAAGAACAGTAGCTCCTCTTCAGTCCAATACACTGTACTTGCTGGAACAGACGTGAGTGCTATTTGCACTGTGTATGGCAATGAGAGCGCAATAGTGACTCTTCTTACCAGAAAACAACTCTTGCTCGTAGGACCAGAAACTGCATGGGATTCAACTCCATTTAGGACTCGGAAAGAAACACTAGCTCCACTTACACGAAACACACTCTGCTTTTGAGAAAAGACCACTCTTCTACTCTACCTTGTTTTCTATAGGGCCAGAACAGTGAGCTGGCTCACAACAAAAGTACTGTGCTTCCTCCACACACGGGCCATATCTAGTTCAGCTCTGCTTAGGAAACTGACAAGAACAGTAGCTCCTCTTCAGTCCAATTCACTGTACTTGCTGGGAACAGACGCGAGTGCTATTTGCACTGTGTATGGCAATGGGAGCGCAATAGTGACTTTCCTTACCAGAAAACAACTCTTGCTCGTAAAACCAGAAACTGCATGTGATTCAACTCCATTTAGGACTGGGAAACAAACACTAGCTCGCCTTACAAGAAACATACTCTGCTTTTGAGAAAAGAGCACTCTTCTACTCTACTGGGTTTCCTATGTGGTCCGAACAGTTAGTTTGCTCAGAACAAAAGAACTGTGCTTCTTACACACACGGGCCATATCTATTTCAACTCTGCTTAGGAAACTGACAAGAACAGTAGCTCCTCTTCAGTCCAATACACTGTACTTGCTGGGAACAGACGTGAGTGCTATTTTCACTGTGTAGGGCAATGGGAGCGCAATAGTGACTTTCCTTACCAGAAAACAACACTTGCTCGTAGGAACAAAAACTGTATGTGATTCTACTCCATTTAGGACTGGGAAACAAACGCTAGCTCGCCTTACAAGAAACATACTCTGCTTTTGAGAAAAGAGCACTCATCTACTCTACTGGGTTTCCTATGGGGTTCGAAATGTGAGCTTGCTCAGAACAAAAGAACTGTGCTTCCTACACACACGGGCCATATCTAGTTCAACTCTGCTTATGAAACTGACAAGAACAGTAGCTCCTCTTCAGTCCAATTCCCTGTACATGCTGGAAGCAGAAGCGAGTGCTATTTGCACTGTGTATGGCAATGGGTGCGCAATAGTGACTCTTCTTACCAGAAAACAACTCTTGCTCGTAGGACCAGATACTGCATGGGATTCAACTCCATTTAGGACTGGGAAACAAACGCTAGTTCGCCTTACAAGAAACACAATTTTTTTGAGAAAAGAGCACTCTTCTACTCTACTGTGTTTCCTATGGGGTCCGAACAGTGAGCTTGCTCATAACAAATGAACTGTGCTTCCTAAACACACGGGCCATATCTAGTTCAACTCTGCTTAGGAAACTGACAAGAACAGAAGCTCCTCTTCAGTCCAATACACTATACTTGCTGGGAACAGACGCGAGTGCTATTTGCACTGTGTATGGTAATGGGAGCGAAATAGTGACTTTCCTTAACAGAAAACAACTCTTGCTGGTAGGACCAAAAACTGCATGTGATTCAACTCCATTTAAGACTGGGAAACAAACACTAGCTCGCCTTACAAGAAACACACTCTGCTTTTGAGCAAAGAGCACTCTTCTACTCTACTGTTTTTCCTGTAGGGCCAGAACAGTGAGCTGGCTCACAAAATGAACTGTGCTTCCTCCACACACGGGCCATATCTAGTTCAACTCTGCTTAGGAAAGTGACAAGAACAGTAGCTCCTCTTCAGTCCAATACACTGTACTTGCTGGAACAGACGTGAGTGCTATTTCCACTGTATATGGCAATGGGAGCGCAATAGTGACTCTTCTTACCAGAAAACAACTCTTGCTCATAGGACCAGAAACTGCATGGGATTCAACTCCATTTCTGACTGGGAAACAAACACTAGCTCGCCTTACAAGTAACACACGCTGCTTTTGAGAAAATAGCACTCTTCTACTCTGTGTTTTATATAGGGCCAGAACAGTGAGCTGCCTCACAACAAAAGAACTGTGCTTCCTACACACACGGCCATATCTAGTTCAATTCTGCTTAGGAAACTGACAAGAACAGTAGATCCTCTTCTGTCCAATACACTGTACATGCTGGGAACAGATGCCAGTGCTATTTGCCCTGTGTATGACAATGAGAGCGCAATAGTGATTCTTCTTACCAGAAAACAACTCTTGCTCATAAAACCAGAAACTGCATGTGATTCAACTCCATTTAGGACTGGGAAACAAACACTAGCTCACCTTACAAGAAACATACTCTGCTTTTGAGAAAAGAGCACTCTTCTCTACTGGGTTTCCTATGGGGTCCAAACAGTGAGTTTGCTCAGAAAAAAAGAACTGTGCTTCCTACACCCACGGGCCATATCTAGTTCAACTCTGCTTGGGAAACTGACAAGAACAGATGCTACTCTTCAGTCCAATACACTATACTTGCTGGGAACAGACGCGAGTGCTATTTGCACTGTGTATGGGAATGGGAGCGCAATAGTGACTTTCCTTACCAGAAAACAACTCTTGCTGGTAGGACCAAAACTGAATGTGATTCAACTCCATTTTGGACTGGGAAACAAACACTAGCTCGCCTTACAAGAAACACACTCTGCTTTTGAGAAAAGAGCACTCTTCTACTCTACTGTTTTTCCTGTAGGGCCAGAACAGTGAGCTGGCTCACAACAAAAGAACTGTGCTTCCTAAACAAACGGGCCATATCAAGTTCAACTCTGCTTAGGAAAGTGACAAGAACAGTAGCTCCTCTTCACTCCAATACACTGTACTTGCTGGGAACAGACGCCAGTGCTATTTGCCCTGTGTATCACAATGGGAGCGCAATAATGACTCTTCTTACCAGAAAACAACTCTTGCTCGTAGGACAAGAAACTGCATGGGATTCAACTCCATTTCAGACTGGGAAACAAACGCTAGTTCGACTTACAGGAAACACAATCTCCTTTGGAGAAAAGAGCACTCTTCTACTCTAATGTGTTTCCTATGGGGTCCGAACAGTGAGCTTGCTCAGAACAAATGAACTGTGCTTCCTACTCACATGGGCCATATCTAGTTCAACTCTGCTTAGGAAACTGACAAGAACAGTAGCTCCTCTTCAGTCCAATACACTGTACTTGCTGGTAACAGACGCGAGTGCCATGTGCACTGTCTATGGCAATGGGAGCGCAATAGTGACTCTTCTTACCAGAAAACTACTCTTGCTCATAGGAATAGAAACTGCATGTGATTCAACTCAATTTAGGACTGGGAAACAAACGCTAGCTCACCTTACAAGAAACACACTCTGCTTTTGAGAAATGAGCACTCTTCTACTCTACTGTGTTTCCTATACTGCCAGAAGAGTGAGCTTGCTCAGAACAAAAGAACTGTGCTTCCTCCACACACAGGCCATATCTAGTTCAACTCTGCTTAGGAAAATGACAAGAACAGTGGCTCCTCTTCAGTCCAATACACTGTACTTGCTGGGAACAGACGCCAGTGCTATTTGCACTGTGTATCTCAATGGGAGTGCAATAGTGACTCTTGTTACCAGAAAACAATTCTTGCTCGTAGGACCAGAAACTGCATGTGATTCAACTCCATTTAGGTCTGGGAAACAAACGCTAGCTCGCCTTACATGAAACACACTCTGCTTTTGAGAAAAGGGCACTCTTCTACTCTACTGTGTTTCCTATGGGTTCCGAACAGTGAGCTTGCTCAGAACAAAAAAACTGTGCGTCCTACACTCACGGGCCATATCTAGTTAAACTCTGCTTAGGAAACTGACAACAACAGTAGCTCCTCTTCAGTCCAATACCCTGTACTTGCTAGGAAGAGAGGCGAGTGCTATTTGCACTGTGTATCTCAATGGGAGCGCAATAGTGACTCTTCTTACCAGAAAGCAACTCTTGCTCGTAGGACCAGAAACTGCATGGGATTCAACTCCATTTAGGACTGGGAAACAAACACTAGCTCGCCTTACAAGAAACACACTCTGCTTTTGAGAAAAGAACACTCTTCTACTGTACTGTGTTTCCTATAGGGCCAGAATAGTGAGCTTGCTCAGAACAAAAGAAATGTGCTTACTACACACACGGGCCATATCTAGTTCAACTCTGCCTATGAAACTGACAAGAACAGTAGCTCCTCTTCAGTCCAATACCCTGTACTTGCTGGAAGCAGAAGCGAGAGCTATTAGCACTGTGTATGGCAATGGGAGTACAATAGTGACTCTTTTTACCAGAAAACAACTCTTGCTCGTAGGACCAGATCCTGCATGTGATTCAACTCCATTTAGGACTGGAAAACAAACGCTAGCTCGCCTTACAAGAAACACACTCTGCTTTTGAGAAAAGAGCACTCTTCTACTCTACTGTGTTTCCTATAGGGCAAGAACAGTGAGCTTGCTCAGAACAAAAGAATTGTGCTTCCTACACACACGGGCCATATCTAGTTCAACTCTGCTTAGGAAACTGACAAGAACAGTAGGTCCTCTTCAGTCCAATACACTGTACTTGCTGGGAATAGAGGCGAGTGCTATTTGCCCTGTGTATCACAATGAGAGCGCAATAGTGACTCTTGTTACCAGAAAACAACTCTTACTCGTAGGACCAGAAACTGCATGGGATTCAACTCCATTTAGGACTGGTAAACAAACGCTAGTTCGACTTACAAGAAACACACTCTGCTTTTGAGAAAAGTGCACTCTTCTACTCTAATGTGTTTCCTATGGGGTCCGATCAGTGAGCTTGCTCAGAACAAATGAACAGTGCTTCCTACTCACATGGGCCATATCTAGTTCAACTCTGCCTAGGAAACTGACAAGAACAGTAGCTCCTCTTCAGTCCAATACACTGTACTTGCTGGGAACAGACGCGAGTGCCATATGCACTCTGTATGGCAATGGGAGCACAATAGTGACTCTTCTTACCAGAAAGCAACTCTTGCTCGTCGGACCAAAAACTGCATG
The DNA here is from genome assembly GCF_949786415.1 of Peromyscus eremicus. NCBI lineage: Eukaryota > Metazoa > Chordata > Mammalia > Rodentia > Cricetidae > Peromyscus > Peromyscus eremicus. The sequence goes on along the minus strand of NW_026735567.1, from coordinate 33,751 downwards.
TGATTCAACTCCATTTAGGACTGGGAAACAAACGCTAGCTCGCCTTAAAAGAAACACACTCTGCTTTTGAGAAAAGAGCACTCTTCTACTCCAAAGAGTTTCCAATAGGGCCAGAACAGTGAGCTTGCTCAGAACAAAATAACTGTGCTTCCTACACAACCGGCCATATCTAGTTCAACACTGCTTAGCAAACTGACAACAACAGTAGCTCCTGTTCAGTCCAATAAACTGTACTTGCTGGGAACAGAGGCGAGTGCTATTTGCACTGTGTATCTCAATGGGAGCACAATAGTGACTCTTCTTACCAGAAAACAACTCTTGCTTGTAGGACCAGAAACTGCATGGGATTCAACTCCATTTAGGACTGGGAAACAAACGCTAGCTCGCCTTACAAGAAACACACTCTGCTTTTTAGAAAAGAGTACTCTTCTACTGTACTGTTTCCTATGGGGTCCGAAAAGTGAGCTTGCTCAGAACAAAAGAACTGTGCTTCCTACACGCACGGGCTATATCTAGTTCAACTCTGCTTAGGAAACTGACAAGAACAGTAGCTCCTCTTCAGTCCAATACACTGTACTTGCTGGGAACAGACGTGAGTGCTATTTTCACTGTGTATGTCAATGGGAGCGCAATAGTGACTTTCCTTACCAGAAAACAACTCTTGCTCGTAGGAACAAAAACTGTATGTGATTCTATTCCATTTAGGACTGGGAAACAAACGCTAGCTTGCCTTACAAGAAACATACTCTGCTTTTGAGAAAAGAGCACTCATCTACTCTATTGGGTTTCCTATGGGGTTCGAAACGTGAGCTTGCTCAGAACAAAAGAACTGTGCTTCCTACATACACGGGCCATATCTAGTTCAACTCTGGTTATGAAACTGACAAGAACAGTAGCTCCTCTTCAGTCCAATTCCCTGTACATGCTGAAAACAGAAGCGAGTGCTATTTGCACTGTGTATGGCAATGGGAGTACAATAGTGACTCTTCTTACCAGAAAACAACTCTTGCTCTTAGGACCAGATCCTGCATGTGATTCAACTCCATTTAGGACTGGGAAACAAACGCTAGCTCGCCTTACAAGAAACACACTCTGCTTTTGACAAAAGAGCACTCTTCTACTCTACTGTGTTTCCTATAAGGCCAGAACAGTGAGCTTGCTCAGAACAAAAGAATTGTGCTTCCTACACACACGGGCCATATCTAGTTCAACTCTGCTTAAGAAACTGACGAGAACAGTAGCTCCTCTTCAGTCCAATACAATGTACTTGCTGGGAACAGACGCGAGTGCTATTTGCACTATGTATCTCAATTTGAGCGCAATATTGACTCTTCTTACCAGAAAACAACTCTTGCTCGTAGGACCAGAAACTGCATGGGATTCAACTCCATTTAGGACTGGGAAACAAACGCTAGCTCGCCTTACAAGAAACACACTCTGCTTTTGGAAATGAGCACTCTTCTACTCTACTGTGTTTCCTATAGGGCCAGAACAGTGAGCTTGCTCAGAACAAAAGAACTGTGCTTCCTACACACACGGGCCATATCGAGTTCAACTCTGCTTAGGAAACTGACAAGAACAGAAGCTCTTCTTAAGTCCAATACACTATACTTGATGGGAACAGACACGAGTGCTATTTGCACTGTGTATGGGAATGGGAGCACAATAGTGACTTTCCTTAACAGAAAACAACTCTTGCTGGTAGGAACAAAAACTGCATGTGATTCAACTCCATTTAGGACTGGGAAACAAACACTAGCTTGCCTTACAAGAAACACACTCTGCTTTTGAGAAAAGAGCACTCTTCTACTCTACTGTGTTTCCTGTAGGGCCAGAACAGTGAGAAGGCTCACAACAAAAGAACTGTGCTTCCTCCACACACGGGCCTTATCTAGTTCAACTCTGCTTAGGAAACTGACAAGAACAGTAGCTCCTCTTCAGTCCAATACACTGTACCTGCTGGAACAGACGTGAGTGCTATTTGCACTGTGTATGTCAATGGGAGCCCAATAGTGACTCTTCTTAACAGAAAACTACTCTTGCTCGTAGGACCAGATCCTGCATGTGATTCAACTCCATTTAGGACTTGAAAACATACGCTAGCTCGCCTTACAAGAAACACACTCTGCTTTTGAGAAAAGAGCACTCTTCTACTCTACTGTGTTTCCTATAGGGCAAGAACAGTGAGCTTGCTCAGAACAAAAGAATTGTACTTCCTACACACACGGGCCATATCTAGATCAACTCTGCTTAGGAAACTGAAAAAACAGTAGGTCCTCTTCAGTCCAATACACTGTACTTGCTGGGAATAGAGGCGAGTGCTATTTGCCCTGTGTATCACAATGAGAGCGCAATAGTGACTCTTGTTACCAGAAAACAACTCTTGCTCATAGGACCAGAAACTGCATGGGATTCAACTCCATTTAGGACTGGTAAACAAACGCTAGTTCGACTTACAAGAAACACACTCTGCTTTTGAGAAAAGTGCACTCTTCTACTCTAATGTGTTTCCTATGGGGTCCGATCAGTGAGCTTGCTCAGAACAAATGAACAGTGCTTCCTAATCACATGGGCCATATCTAGTTCAACTCTGCCTAGGAAACTGACAAGAACAGTAGCTCCTCTTCAGTCCAATACACTGTACTTGCTGGGAACAGACGCGAGTGCCATATGCACTGTGTATGGCAATGGGAGCACAATAGTGACTCTTCTTACCAGAAAGCAACTCTTGCTCGTCGGACCAAAAACTGCATGTGATTCAACTCCATTTAGGACTGGGAAACAAATGCTAGCTCGCCTTACAAGGAACACACTCTGCTTTTGAGAAAAGAGCACTCTTCTACTCTAAAGAGTTTCCAATAGGGCCAGAACAGTGAGCTTGCTCAGAACAAAATAACTGTGCTTCCTACACACCCGGCCATATCTAGTTCAACACTGTTTAGCAAACTGACAACAACAGTAGCTCCTGTTCAGTCCAATAAACTGTACTTGCTGGGAACAGAGGCGAGTGCTATTTGCACTGTGTATCTCAATGGGAGCGCAATAGTGACTCTTCTTACCAGAAAACAACTCTTGCTTGTAGGACCAGAAACTGCATGGGATTCAACTCCATTTAGGACTGGGAAACAAACGCTAGCTCGCCTTACAAGAAACACACTCTGCTTTTTAGAAAAGAGTACTCTTCTACTGTACTGTTTCCTATGGGGTCCGAAAAGTGAGCTTGCTCAGAACAAAAGAACTGTGCTTCCTACACACACGGGCTATATCTAGTTCAACTCTGCTTAGGAAACTGACAAGAACAGTAGGTCCTCTTCAGTCCAATACACTGTACTTGCTGGGAACAGACGTGAGTGCTATTTTCACTGTGAATGTCAATGGGAGCGCAATAGTGACTTTCCTTACCAGAAAACAACTCTTGCTCGTAGGAACAAAAACTGTATGTGATTCTACTCCATTTAGGACTGGGAAACAAACGCTAGCTCGCCTTACAAGAAACATACTCTGCTTTTGAGAAAAGAGCACTCATCTACTCTATTGGGTTTCCTATGGGGTTCGAAACGTGAGCTTGCTCAGAACAAAAGAACTGTGCTCCCTACATACACGGGCCATATCTAGTTCAACTCTGGTTATGGAACTGACAAGAACAGTAGCTCCTCTTCAGTCCAATTCCCTGTACATGCTGAAAGCAGAAGCGAGTGCTATTTGCACTGTGTATGGCAATGGGAGTACAATAGTGACTCTTCTTACCAGAAAACAACTCTTGCTCGTAGGACCAGATCCTGCATGTGATTCAACTCCATTTAGGACTGGGAAACAAACGATGGCTCGCCTTACAAGAAACACACTCTGCTTTTGGAAATGAGCACTCTTCTACTCTACTGTGTTTCCTATAGGGCCAGAACAGTGAGCTTGCTCAAAACAAAAGAACTGTGCTTCCTACACACACGGGCCATATCGAGTTCAACTCTGCTTAGGAAACTGACAAGAACAGAAGCTCTTCTTAAGTCCAATACACTATACTTGCTGGGAACAGACACGAGAGCTATTTGCACTGAGTATGGGAATGGGAGCACAATAGTGACTTTCCTTAACAGAAAACAACTCTTGTTGGTAGGAACAAAAACTGCATGTGATTCAACTCCATTTAGGACTGGGAAACAAATACTAGCTCGCCTTACAAGAAACACACTCTGCTTTTGAGAAAAGAGCACTCTTCTACTCTACTGTGTTTCCTGTAGGGCCAGAAGAGTGAGAAGGCTCAAAACAAAAGAACTGTGCTTCCTCCACACACGGGCCTTATCTAGTTCAACTCTGCTTAGGAAACTGACAAGAACAGTAGCTCCTCTTCAGTCCAGTACACTGTACCTGCTGGAACAGACGTGAGTGCTATTTGCACTGTGTATGGCAATGGGAGCACAATAGTGACTCTTCTTACCAGAAAACAACTCTTGCTCGTAGGACCAGAAACTGCATGGGATTCAACTCCATTTCAGACTGGGAAACAAACACTAGCTCGCCTTACAAGAAACACACTCTGCTTTTTAGAAAAGAGTACTCTTCTACTCTACTGTGTTTCCTATGGGGTCCGAACAGTGAGCTTGCTCAGAACAAAAGAACTGTGCTTCCTACACACATGGGGCATATCTAGTTCAACTCTGCTTAGGAAACTGACAAGAACATTAGCTCCTCTTCAGTCCAATACACTGTACTTGCTGGAAGCAGAAGCTAGTGCTATTTACACTGTGTATGGCAATGGGTGCGCAATAGTGACTCTTCTTACAAGAAAACAACTCTTGCTCGTAGGACCAGATACTGCATGGGATTCAACTCCATTTTGGACTGGGAAACGAACACTAGTTCGCCTTACAAGAAACAAAATTTGCTTTTGAGAAAAGAGCACTCTTCTACTCTACTGTGTTTCCTATGGGGTCCGAACAGTGAGCTTGCTCAGAATAAATGAACTGTGCTTCCTACTCACATGCGCCATATCTAGTTCAACTCTGCTTAGGAAACTGACAAGAACAGTAGCTCTTCTTCAGTCCAATACAGTGTACTTGCTGGGAATAGACGCGAGTGCTATTTGCACTTTATATGGCAATGGGAGCACAATAGTGACTCTTCTTACCAGAAAACAACTCTTGCTCGTAGGAATAGAAGCTGCATGTGATTCAACTCCATTTAGAACTGGGAAACAAACGCTAGCTCGGCTAACAAAAAAAAAAAAACTCTGCTTATGAGAAAAGAGCACTCTTCTACTCTACTGTGTTTCCTGTAGGGCCAGAACAGTGAGCTTGCTCAGAACAAAAGAACTGTGCTTCCTACACACACGGGCCATATCTAGTTCAACTCTGCTTAGGAAACTGACAAGAACAGTAGCTCCTCTTCAGTCCAATACACTGTACTTGCTGGGAACAGACATGAGTGCTATTTGCACTGTGTATTGCATTGGGAGCACAATAGTGACTCACCATACCAGAAAACAACTCTTGCTCGTACGACCAGAAACAGCATGTGACTCAACTCCATTTAGGACTGGGAAAGAAATGCTAGCTCACCTTACAAGAAATACACTCTGCTTTTGAGAAAAGAGCACTCTTCTACTCTACTGGATTTCCTACAGGGCCAGAACAGTGAGCATGCTCATAACGAAAGAACTGTGCTTCCTACACACACGGGCCATATCTAGTTCAACTCTGCTTAGGAAACTGACAAGAACAGAAGCTCCTCTTCAGTCCAATACACTATACTTGCTGGGAACAGACGCGAGTGCTATTTGCACTGTGTATGGGAATGGGAGCGCAATAGTGACTTTCCTTACCAGAAAACAACTCTTGCTGGTAGGACCAAAAACTGAATGTGATTCAACTCCATTTAGGACTGGGAAAAAAACACTAGCTCGCCTTACAAGAAACACACTCTGCTTTTGAGAAAAGAGCAATCTTCTACTCTACTGTTTTTCCTGTAGGGCCAGAACAGTGAGCTGGCTCACAACAAAAGAACTGTGCTTCCTCCACACACGGGCCATATCTAGTTCAACTCTGCTTAGGAAAGTGACAAGAACAGTAGCTCCTCTTCAGTCCAATACACTGTACTTGCTGGAACAGACGTGAGTGCTATTTGCACTGTGTATGGCAATGGGAGTACAATAGTGACTCTTCTTACCAGAAAACAACTCTTGCTCGTAGGACCAGAAACTGCATGGGATTCAACTCCATTTCTGACTGGGAAACAAACGCTAGCTCGCCTTACAAGAAACACACTCTGCTTTTGAGAAAAGGGCACTCTTCTACTCTACTGTGTTTCCTATGGGTTCCGAACAGTGAGCTTGCTCAGAACAAAAGAATTGTGCTTCCTCCACACACGGGCCATATCTAGTTCATCTCTGCTTAAGAAACTGACAAGAACAGTAGCTCCTCTTCAGTCCAATACACTGTACTTGTTGGGAACAGACGTGAGTGCTATTTGAACTGTGTATGTCAATGGGAGCCCAATAGTGACTCTTCTTAACAGAAAACTACTCTTGCTCGTAGGACCAGACCCTGCATGTGATTCAACTACATTTATGACTGGGAAACAAACGATAGCTCGCCTTACAAAAACCCACTCTGCTTTTGAGAAAAGAGCACTCTTCTACTCTGTGTTTTCTATAGGGCCAGAACAGTGAGCTGGCTCACAACAAAAGAACTGTGCTTCCTGCACACACGGCCATATCTAGTTCAATTCTGCTTAGGAAACTGACAAGAACAGTAGATCCTCTTCAGTCCAATACACTGTACATGCTGGGAACAGACGCCAGTGCTATTTGCCCTGTGTATGACAATGGGAGCGCAATAGTGACTCTTCTTACCAGAAAACAACTCTTGCTCGTAGGACCAGAAACTGCATGGGATTCAACTCCATTTAGGACTCGGAAAGAAACACTAACTCAACTTACAAGAAACACACTCTGCTTTTGAGAAAAGAGTACTTTCTACTCCACCTTGTTTTCTATAGTGCCAGAACAGTGAGCTTGTTCAGAACAAAAGAACTGTGCTTCCTACACACACGGGCCATGTCTAGTTCAACTCAGCTTAGGAAAATGACAAGAACAGTAGCTCTTCTTCAGTCCAATTCACTGTACTTGCTGGGAAGAGACGCGAGTGCTATTTCCACTGTGTATGGCAATGGGAGCGCAATAGTGTCTTTCCTTACCAGAAAACAACTCTTGCTCGTAAAACCAGAAACTGCTAGTGATTCAACTCCATTAGGACTGGGAAAGAAACACTAGCTCGCCTTACAAGAAACATACTCTGCTTTTGAGAAAAGAGCACTCTTCTACTCTACTGGATTTACTATGGGGTCCGAACAGTGTGTTTGCTCAGAACAAAAGAACTGTGCTTCCTACACACACGGGCCATATCTAGTTCAACTCTGCTTAGGAAACTGACAAGAACAGAAGCTCCTCTTCAGTCCAATACACTATACTTGCTGGGAACAGACGCGAGTGCTATTTGCACTGTGTATGGCAATGGGAGCGCAATAGTGACTCTTCTTACCAGAAAACAACTCTTGCTCATAGGACCAGAAACTGCATGGGATTCAACTCCATTTCTGACTGGGAAACAAACACTACCTCGCCTTACAAGAAACACACTCTGCTTTTGAGAAAAGAGCACTCTTCTACTCTACTGGGTTTCCTATGGAGTCTGTAGAGTGAGCTTGCTCAGAACAAAAGAACTCTGCTTCCTACACACATGGGCCATATCTAGTTCTACTCTGCTTAGGAAAATGACAAGAACAGTGGCTCCTCTTCAGTCCAATATACTGTACTTGCTGGGAACAGACGCGAGTGCTATTTGCACTGTGTATCTCAATGGGAGTGAAATAGTGACTCTTGTTACCAGAAAACAATTCTTGCTCGTAGGATCAGAAACTGCATGTGATTCAACTCCATTTAGGTCTGGGAAACAAACGCTAGCTCGCCTTCCTAGAAACACACTCTGCTTTTGATAAAAGGGCACTCTTTTACTCTACTGTGTTTCCAATGGGTTCCGAAAAAGTGAGCTTGCTCAGAACAACAGAATTGTGCTTCCTACACACACGGGCCATATCTAGTTCAACTGTGCTTAGAAAACTGACAAGAACAGTAGCTCCTCTTCAGTCCAATACACTGTACTTTCTGGAAACAGACGTGAGTGCTATTTGCACTGTGTATGGCAATGGGAGTGCAATAGTGACTTTCCAAACCAGAAAATAATTCTTGCTCCTACGACCAGAAACTGCATGTGATTCACCTCTATTTAGGACTGGGAAACAAACGTTAGCTCGCCTTACAAGAAACAACACACTCTGCTTTTGAGAAAAGAGCACTCTTCTACTCTACTGTGTTTCCTATGGAGTCCGAACAGTGAGCTTGCTCAGAACAAAAGAACTGTGCTTCCTACACACACGGGCCATATCTAGTTCAACTCTGCTTAGGAAACTGACAAGAACAGTAGCTCCTCTTCAGTCCAATACACTGTACTTGCTGGGAACAGAGGCGAGTGCTATTTGCACTGCTTATGGCAATGGGAGCACAATAGTGACTCTTCTTACCAGAAAACAACTCTTGCTCATAGGACCAGAAACTGCATGGGATTCAAGTCCATTTCTGACTGAGAAACAAACACTAGCTCGCCTTACAAGAAACACACTCTGCTTTTGAGAAAAGGGCACTCTTCTACTTACTGTGTTTCCTATGGGGTCCGAACAGTGAGCTTGCTCTGAACAAAAGAATGGTGCTTCCTACACACACGGGCCATATCTAGTTCAACTCTGCTTAGGAAACTGACAAGAACAGTAGCTCCTCTTCAGTCCAACACACTGTACATGCTGGGAACAGACGTGAGTGCTATTTGCACTGTGTATGGCAATGGGAACGCATAGTGACTCTTCTTACCAGAAAACAACTCTTGCTAGTAGGACCAGATACTGCATGTGATTCAACCTCATTTAGGACTGGGAAACAAATGCTTGCTCGCCTTACAAGAAACACACTGCTTTTGAGAAAAGAGGACTCTTCTACTGTACTGTGTTTCCTAAAGGCCAGAACAGTGAGCTTGCTAAAAACAAAAGAAGTGTGCTTCCTACACACACGGGCCATATAGAGTTCAATTCTGCTTAGGAAACTGACAAGAACAGTAGCTCCTCTTCAGTCCAATTAACTATACTTGCTGGGAATAGACGCGAGTGCTATTTGCACTGTGTATGGCAATGGGACCACAACAGTGACTTTCCTTACCAGAAAACAACTCTTGCTCCTAGGACCAGAAACTGCATGTGATTCAACTCTATTTAGGACTGGGAAACAAACGCTAGCTCGCCTTACAAGAAACACACTCTGCTTTTGAGAAAAGAGCACTCTTCTACTCTAAAGAGTTTCCAATAGGGCCAGAACAGTGAGCTTGCTCAGAACAAAATAACTGTGCTTCCTACACACCCGGCCATATCTAGTTCAACACTGCTTAGGAAACTGACAACAACAGTAGCTCCTCTTCAGTCCAATACACTGTACTTTCTGGAAACAGACGTGAGTGCTATTTGCACTGTGTATGGCAATGGGAGTGCAATAGTGACTTTCCAAACCAGAAAATAATTCTTGCTCCTACGACCAGAAACTGCATGTGATTCACCTCTATTTAGGACTGGGAAACAAACGTTAGCTCGCCTTACAAGAAACAACACACTCTGCTTTTGAGAAAAGAGCACTCTTTTACTCTACTGTGTTTCCTATGGAGTCCGAACAGTGACCTTGCTCAGAACAAAAGAACTGTGCTTCCTACACACACGGGCCATATCTAGTTCAACTCTGCTTAGGAAACTGACAAGAAGAGTAGCTCCTCTTCAGTCCAATACACTGTACTTGCTGGGAACAGAGGCGAGTGCTATTTGCACTGCGTATGGCAATGGGAGCGCAATAGTGACTCTTCTTACCAGAAAACAACTCTTGCTCATCGGACCAGAAACTGCATGGGATTCAAGTCCATTTCTGACTGAGAAACAAACACTAGCTCGCCTTACAAGAAACACACTCTGCTTTTGAGAAAAGGGCACTCTTCTACTTACTGTGTTTCCTATGGGTTCCGAACAGTGAGCTTGCTCAGAACAAAAGAATGGTGCTTCCTACACACTCGGGCCATATCTAGTTCAACTCTGCTTAGGAAACTGACAAGAACAGTAGCTCCTCTTCAGTCCAACACACTGTACTTGCTGGGAACAGACGTGAGTGCTATTTGCACTGTGTATGGCAATGGGAACGCATAGTGACTCTTCTTACCAGAAAACAACTCTTGCTCGTAGGACCAGATACTGCATGTGATTCAACCTCATTTAGGACTGGGAAACAAATGCTTGCTCGCCTTACAAGAAACACACTGCTTTTGAGAAAAGAGGACTCTTCTACTGTACTGTGTTTCCTAAAGGCCAGAACAGTGAGCTTGCTAAAAACAAAAGAAGTGTGCTTCCAACACACACGGGCCATATCTAGTTCAACTCTGCTTAGGAAACTGACAAGAACAGTAGATCCTCTTCAGTCCAATTAACTATACTTGCTGGGAACAGACGCGAGTGCTATTTGCACTGTGTATGGCAATGGGACCACAACAGTGACTTTCCTTACCAGAAAACAACTCTTGCTCCTAGGACCAGAAACTGCATGTGATTCAACTCTATTTAGGACTGGGAAACAAACGCTAGCTCGCCTTACAAGAAACACACTCTGCTTTTGAGAAAAGAGCACTCTTCTACTCTAAAGAGTTTCCAATAGGGCCAGAACAGTGAGCTTGCTCAGAAAAAAATAACTGTGCTTCCTACACACCCGGCCATATCTAGTTCAACACTGCTTAGGAAACTGACAACAACAGTAGCCCCTGTTCAGTCCAATAAACTGTACTTGCTGGGAACAGAGGCGAGTGCTATTTGCACTGTGTATCTCAATGGGAGCGCAATAGTGACTCTTCTTACCAGAAAACAACTCTTGCTTGTAGGACCAGAAACTGCATGGGATTCAACTCCATTTAGGACTGGGAAACAAACGCTAGCTCGCCTTACAAGAAACACACTCTGCTTTTTAGAAAAGAGTACTCTTCTACTGTACTGTTTCCTATGGGGTCCGAAAAGTGAGCTTGCTCAGAACAAAAGAACTGTGCTTCCTACACGCACGGGCTATATCTAGTTCAACTCTGCTTAGGAAACTGACAAGAACAGTAGCTCCTCTTCAGTCCAATACACTGTACTTGCTGGGAACAGACGTGAGTGCTATTTTCACTGTGTATGTCAATGGGAGCGCAATAGTGACTTTCCTTACCAGAAAACAACTCTTGCTCGTAGGAACAAAAACTGTATGTGATTCTACTCCATTTAGGACTGGGAAACAAACGCTAGCTCGCCTTACAAGAAACATACTCTGCTTTTGAGAAAAGAGCACTCATCTACTCTATTGGGTTTCCTATGGGGTTCAAAACGTGAGCTTGCTCAGAACAAAAGAACTGTGCTTCCTACATACACGGGCCATATCTAGTTCAACTCTGGTTATGAAACTGACAAGAACAGTAGCTCCTCTTCAGTCCAATTCCCTGTACATGCTGAAAGCAGAAGCGAGTGCTATTTGCCCTGTGTATGAAAATGGGAGCACAATAGTGACTCTTCTTACCATAATACCTCTCTTGCTCGTAGGACCAGAAACTGCATGTGATTGAACTCCATTTAGGACTGGGAAACAAATGCTAGCTCGCCTTTCAAGAAACCCATTCTGCTTTTGAGAAAAGAGCACTCTTCTACTCTACTGAGTTTCCTATAGGGCCAGAAGAGTGAGCTTGCTCAGAACAAAAGAAGTGTACTTCCTACACACACGGGCCATATCTAGTTCAACTTTGCTTAGGAAACTGACAACAACAGTATATCCTCTTCAGTCCAATACACTGTACATCCTGGGAACAGACGCGAGTCCTATTTGCCCTGTGTATGGCAATGGGAGCACAACAGTGACTCTTCTTACTAGAAAACAACTCTTGCTTGTAGGACCAGAAACTGCATTTGATTCAACTACATTTAGGACTGGGAAACAAATGCTAGCTCGCCTTTCAAGAAACCCATTCTGCATTTGAGAAAAGAGCACTCATCTACTCTACTGTGTTTCCAATAGGGCCAAAACATTGAGCTTGCTCAGAATAAAAGAACTGTGCTTCCTACACACACCGGCCATATCTAGTTCAACTCTGCTTAGGAAACTGACAAGAACAGTAGCTCCTCTTCAGTCCAATACACTGTACTTGCTGAGAAGAGACGCAAGTGCTATTTGCCCTGTGTATGGCAATGGGAGCACAATAGTGACTCTTCTTACCAGAAAACAACTGTTGCTTGTAGGACCAGAAACTGCATGTGATTCAACTCCCTTTAGGACTTGGAAAAAAACGCTAACTCGCCTTAGAAGAAACACAGTCTGCTTTTGAGAAAAGAGCACTCTTCTACTCTACTGTGTTTTCTATTGGGCCAGAACAGTGAGCTTCCTCAGAACAAAAGAACTGTGCTTCCTACACACAGGGGCCATATCTAGTTCAACTCTGCTTAGGAAACTGACAAGGACAGTAGATCCTCTTCAGTCCAATACACTCTACTTGCTGGGAACAGACTTAGTGCTATTTGAACTGTGTTGGCAAAGGGAGCGCAATAGTGACTTTCCTTACCAGAAAACATCCCTTGCTCATAGGACCAAAAACTGCATGTGATTCAACTCCATTTAGGACTGGCAAACAAACGCAAGCTCACCTTACAAGAAACACACTCTGCTTTTGAGAAAAGAGCACTCTTCTACTCTACTGTGTTTCCTATAGGGCAAGAACAGTGAGCTTGCTCAGAACAAAAGAACTGTGCTTCCTACACACACGGGCTATATCTAGTTAAACTCTGCTTAGGAAACTGACAAGAACAGTAGCTCCTCTTCAGTCCAATACACTGTACTTGCTGGGAGCAGACGCGAGAGCAATTTGCAATGTGTATGGCAATGGGAGCACAATAGTGACTCTTCTTACCACAAAACTACTCTTGCTCGTATGACCAGAAACTGCATGGGATTCAACTCCATTTCTGACTGTGAAACAAACACTAGCTAGCCTTACAAGATTACACTCTGCTTTTGAGTAAAGAGCACTCTTCTACTCTACTGTGTTTCCTATGGGGTCTGAAAAGTGAGGTTGCTCAGAACAAAAGAACTGTGCTTCACACACACGGGACATATCAAGATCAACTCTGCTTAAGAAACTGACAGGAACAGTAGCTCCTCTTCTGTCCAATACAATGTACTTGCTGGGAACAGATGCGAGGGCTATTTGCACTGTGTATCTCAATGGGAGTGAAATAGTGACTCTTGTTACCAGAAAACAATTCTTGCTCGTAGGATCAGAAACTGCATGTGATTCAACTCCATTTAGGTCTGGGAAACAAATGCTAGCTCGCCTTACAAGAAACACACTCTGCTTTTGATAAAAGGGCACTCTTTTACTCTACTGTGTTTCCAATGGGTTCCGAACAGTGAGCTTGCTCAGAACAAAAGAAATGTGCTTCCTACACACACGGGCCATATCTAGTTCAACTCTGCTTAGGAAACTGACAAGAACAGTAGCTCCTCTTCAGTCCAATACACTGTAATTTCTGGGAACAGACGTGAGTGCTATTTGCACTGTGTATGGCAATGGGAGTGCAATAGTGATTTTCCAAACCAGAAAATAATTCTTGCTCCTACGACAAGAAACTGCATATGATTCACCTCTCTATTTAGGACTGGGAAACAAACGGTAGCTCGCCTTACAAGAAACAACACACTCTGCTTTTGAGAAAAAAGCACTCTTCTACTCTACTGTGTTTCCTATGGAGTCCAAACAGTGAGCTTGCTCTGAACAAAAGAACTGTGCTTCCTACACACACGGGCCATATCTAGTTCAACTCTGCTTAGGAAACTGACAAGAACAGTAGCTCCTCTTCAGTCCAATACACTGTACTTGCTGGGAACAGAGGCGAGTGCTATTTGCACTGCGTATGGCAATGGGAGCACAATAGTGACTCTTCTTACCAGAAAACAACTCTTGCTCATAGGACCAGAAACTGCATGGGATTCAAGTCCATTTCTGAATGAGAAACAAACACTAGCTCGCCTTACAAGAAACACACTCTGCTTTTGAGAAAAGGGCACTCTTCTACTCTACTGTGTTTCCTATGTGGTCCAAACAGTGAGCTTGCTCTGAACAAAAGAACGATGCTTCCTACACACACGGGCCATATCTAGTTCAACTCTGCTTAGGAAACTGACAAGAACAGTAGTTCCTCTTCAGTCCAATACACTGTACTTGCTGGGAATAGACGTGAGTGCTATTTGCACTTTGTTTGGCAAAGGGAGCGCAATAGTGACTCTTCTTACCAGAAAACAACTCTTGCTCGTAGGACCAGATACTGCATGTGATTCAACCTCATTTAGGACTGGGAAACAAACGCTAGCTCGCGTTACAAGAAACACACTCTGCTTTTGAGAAAAGAGCACTCTTCTACTCTACTGGGTTTCCTATGGGGTCCGAAGAGTGAGCTTGCTCAGAACAAAAGAACTGTGCTTCCTACACACACGGGTCATATCTAGTTCAACTCTGCTTAGGAAAATGACAAGATCAGTGGCTCCTCTTCAGTCCAATACACTGTACTTGCTGGGAACAGACGCGAGTTCTATTTGCACTGTGTATCTCAATGGGAGTGCAATAGTGACTCTTGTTACCAGAAAACAATTCTTGCTGGTAGGACCAGAAACTGCATGGAATCAACTCCATTAAGTCTGGAAAACAAACGCTAGCTCACCTTATAAGAAACACACTCTGCTTTTGATAAAAGGGCACTAATCTACTCTACTGTTTTTCCTATGGGTTACGAACAGTGAGCTTGCTGAGAACAAAAGAACTGTGCTTCCTACACACACGGGCCATATCTAGTTCAACTCTGCTTAGAAAACTGACAAGAACAGTAGCTCCTCTTCAGTCCAATACACTGTACTTGCTGGGAACAGAGGTGAGTGCTATTTGCACTGTGTATGGCAATGGGAGCTCAATAGTGACTTTCCAAATCAGAAAATAATTCTTGCTCCTAGGACCAGAAACTGCATGTGATTCACCTCTGTTTAGGACTGGGAAACAAACGCTAGCTCGCCTTACAAGAAACAACACACTCTGCTTTTGAGAAAAGAGCACTCTTCTACTCTACTGTGTTTCCTATGGAGTCCGAACAGTGAGCTTGGTCTGAACAAAAGAACGGTGCTTCCTACACACACGGGCCATATGTAGTTCAACTTGCTAAAAACTAAAGAAGTGTGCTTCCTACACACACGGGCCATATCTAGTTCTTTTAGTGACTTTCCTTACCAGAAAACAACTCTTGCTCCTAGGACCAGAAACTGCATGTTATTCAACCCCATTTAGATCTGGGAAACAAACGCTAGCTCGCCTTACAAGAAACACACTCTGCTTTTGAAAAAAGAGCACTCTTCTACTCACTGGGTTTCCTATGGGGTCCGAAAAGTGAGATTGCTCAGAACAAAACAACTGTGTGCTTCCTACACACACGGGCCATATCTAGTTCAACTCTGCTTAGGAAACTGACAAGAATAGTAGCTCCTCTTCAGTCCAATACAGTGTACTTGCTGGGAACAGACGCGAGTGCTATTTGCACTGTGTATGGCAATGGGAGCGCAATAGTGACTTTCCTTACCAGAAAACAACTCTTGCTCATAGGACCAAAAACTGCATGTGATTCAACTCCATTTAGGACTGGGAAAAAAACGCTAGCTGGCCTTTGAAGAAACACACTCTGCTTTTGAGAAAAGAGCACTCTTCTACTCTACTGGGTTTCCTATGGGGTCCGAAGAGTGAGCTTGCTCAGAACAAAAGAACTGTGCTTCCTACACACACGGGCCATATCTAGTTCAACTCTGCTTAGAAACCTGACAAGAACAGTAGCTCCTCTTCAGTCCAATACACTGTACTTGCTGGGAACAGAGGTGAGTGCTATTTGCACTGTGTATGGATATGGGAGCTCAATAGTGACTTTCCAAACCAGAAAATAATTCTTGCTCCTAGGACCAGAAACTGCATGTGATTCACCTCTATTTAGGACTGGGAAACAAATGCTAGCTCGCCTTACAAGAAACAACACACTCTGCTTTTGAGAAAAGAGCACTCTTCTACTCCAATGGAGTCCGAACAGTGAGCTTGCTCAGTACAAAAGAACTGTGCTTCCTACACACACGGGCCATATCTAGTTCAACTCTGCTTAGGAAACTGACAAGAACAGTAGCTCCTCTTCAGTCCAATACACTGTACTTGCTGGGAACAGAGGTGAGTGCAATTTGCACTGTGTATGGCAATGGGAGCGCAATAGTGACTCTTCTTACCAGAAAACAACTCTTGCTCATAGGACCAGAATCTGCATGGGATTCCGAACCATTTCTGACTGAGAAACAAACACTAGCTCGCCTTACAAGAAACACACTCTGCTTTTGAGAAAAGGGCACTCTTCTACTCTACTGTGTTTCCTATGTTGTCCGAACAGTGAGCTTGCTCTGAACAAAAGAACGGTGCTTCCTACACACACGGGCCATATGTAGTTCAACTCTGCTTAGGAAACTGACAAGAACAGTAGCTCCTCTTCAGTCCAATACACTGTACTTGCTGGAAGCAGAAGCGAGTGCTATTTTCACTGTGTATGGCAATGGGAACGCATAGTGACTCTTCTTACCAGAAAACAACTCTTGCTCGTAGGACCAGATACTGCATGTGATTCAACCTCATTTAGGACTGGGAAACAAACGCTTGCTCGCCTTACAAGAAACACACTGCTTTTGAGAAAAGAGCACTCTTCGACTGTACAGTGTTTCCTATAGGGCCCGAACAGTGAGCTTGCTAAAAACAAAAGAAGTGTGCTTCCTCCACACACGGGCCATATCTAGTTCAACTCTGCTTAGGAAACTGACAAGAACAGTAGCTCCTCTTCAGTCCAATACACTATACTTGCTGGGAACAGACATGAGTGCTATTTGCACTGTGTATGGCAATGGGAGCACAATAGTGAATTTTCTTTACCAGAAAACAACTCTTGCTCCTAGGACCAGAAACTGCATGTGATTCAACCCCATTTAGGACTGGGAAACAAACGCTAGCTTGCCTTACAAGAAACACACTCTGCTTTTGAGAAAAGAGCACTCTTCTACTCACTGGGTTTCCTATGGGGTCCGAAAAGTGAGCTTGTTCAGAACAAAACAACTGTGTGCTTCCTACACACACTGGCCATATCTAGTTCAACTCTGCTTAGGAAACTGACAAGAATAGTAGCTCCTCTTCAGTCCAATACAGTGTACTTGCTGAGAACAGACGCGAGTGCTATTTGCACTGTGTATGGCAATGGGAGCGCAATAGTGACTTTCCTTACCAGAAAACAACTCTTGCTCATAGGACCAAAAACTGCATGTGATTCAACTCCATTTAGGACTGGGAAAAAAACGTAGGCTCGCCTTAGAAGAAACACACTCTGCTTTTGAGAAAAGAACACTCTTCTACTCTACTGTGTTTCCTGTAGGGCCAGAACACTGAGCTTGCTCAGAATAAAAGAACTGTGCTTCCTACACACACGGGCCATATCTAGTTCGACTCTGCTTAGGAAACTGACAAGAACAGATTCTCCTCTTCAGTCCAATACACTATACTTGCTGGGAAGAGACGCGAGTGCTATTTTCACTGTGTATGGCAATGGGAGCGCAATAGTGACTTTCCTTTCCAGAAAACAACTCTTGGTCCTAGGACCAGAAACTGCATGTGATTCAACTCCATTTAGGACTGGGAAACAAACGCTAGGTCGCCTTACAAGAAACACACTCTGCTTTTGAGAAAAGGGCACTCTTCTACTCTACTGTGTTTCCTATGTTGTCCGAACAGTGAGCTTGCTCTGAACAAAAGAACGGTGCTTCCTACACACACGGGCCATATCTAGTTCAACTCTGCTTAGGAAACTGACAAGAACAGTAGCTCCTCTTCAGTCCAATACACTGTACTTGCTGGAAGCAGAAGCGAGTGCTATTTGCACTGTTTATGGCAATGGGAACGCATAGTGACTCTTCTTACCAGAAAACAACTCTTGCTCGTAGGACCAGATACTGCATGTGATTCAACCTCATTTAGGACTGGGAAACAAACGCTTGCTTGCCTTACAAGAAACACACTGCTTTTGAGAAAAGAGCACTCTTCTACTGTACTGTGTTTCCTATAGGGCCAGAACAGTGAGCTTGCTAAAAACAATAGAAGTGTGCTTCCTACACACACGGGCCATATCTAGTTCAACTCTGCTTAGGAAACTGACAAGAACAGTAGCTCCTCTTCAGTCCAATACACTATACTTGCTGGGAACAGACGTGAGTGCTATTTGCACTGTGTATGGCAATGGGAGCACAATAGTGACTTTCCTTACCAGAAAACAACTCTTGCTCCTAGGACCAGAAACTGCATGTGATTCAACCCCATTTAGGACTGGGAAACAAACGCTAGCTTGCCTTACAAGAAACACACTCTGCTTTTGAGAAAAGAGCACTCTTCTACTCTACTGGGTTTCCTATGGGGTCCGAAGAGTGAGCTTGCTCAGAACAAAAGAACTGTGCTTATACACACACGGGCCATATCTAGTTCAACTCTGCTTAGAAAACTGACAAGAACAGTAGCTCCTCTTCAGTCCAATACACTGTACTTGCTGGGAACAGAGGTGAGTGCTATTTGCACTGTGTATGGCAATGGGAGCTCAATAGTGACTTTCCAAACCAGAAAATAATTCTTGCTCCTAGGACCAGAAACTGCATGTGATTCACCTCTATTTAGGACTGGGAAACAAACGCTAGCTCGCCTTACAAGAAACAACACACTCTGCTTTTGAGAAAAGAGCACTCTTCTACTCCTATGGAGTCCGAACAGTGAGCTTGCTCAGTACAAAAGAACTGTGCTTCCTACACACACGGGCCATATCTAGTTCAACTCTGCTTAGGAAACTGACAAGAACAGTAGCTCCTCTTCAGTCCAATACACTGTACTTGCTGGGAACAGAGGTGATGGGAGCGCAATAGTGACTCTTCTTACCAGAAAACAACTCTTGCTCATAGGACCAGAATCTGCATGGGATTCCGAACCATTTCTGACTGAGAAACAAACACTAGCTCGCCTTACAAGAAACACACTCTGCTTTTGAGAAAAGGGCACTCTTCTACTCTACTGTGTTTCCTAAGTTGTCCGAACAGTGAGCTTGCTCTGAACAAAAGAACGGTGCTTCCTACACACACGGGCCATATCTAGTTCAACTCTGCTTAGGAAACTGACAAGAACAGTAGCTCCTCTTCAGTCCAATACACTGTACTTGCTGGAAGCAGAAGCGAGTGCTATTTGCACTGTGTATGGCAATGGGAACGCATAGTGACTCTTCTTATCAGAAAACAACTGACAAGAAGAGTAGCTCCTCTTCAGTCCAATACCCTGTACTTGCTGGAAGATGAAGCGAGTGCTATTTGCACTCTGTATGGCATGGGAGTACAATAGTCACTCTTCTTGTCAGAAAACAACTCTTGCTCGTAGGACCAGATCCTGTATGTGATTCAACTCCATTTAGGACTGGGAAACAAACGTTAGCTCGCCTTACAAGAAACACACTCTGCTTTTGAGAAAAGAGCACTCTTCTACTCTACTGAGTTTCCTATAGGGCCAGAACAGTGAGCTTGCTCAGAACAAAAGAATTGTGCTTGCTACACACACGGGCCATATCTAGTTCAACTCTGCTTAGGAAACTGACAAGAACAGTAGCTCCTCTTCAGTCCAATACACTGTACTTGCTGGAAACAGAGGCGAGTCTATTTGCACTGTGTATCTCAATGGGAGCACAATAGTGACTCTTCTTACCAGAAAACAACTCTTGCTCTTAGGACCAGAAACTGCATGTGATTCCATTTAGGACTGGGAAACAAACGCTAGCTTGCCTTACAAGAAACACACTCTGCTTTTGAGAAAAGTGCACTCTTCTACTCTACTGTGTTTCCTATGGGGTCCAAACAGTGAGCTTGCTGAGAACAAAAGAACTGTGCTTCCTACACACACGGGCCATATCTAGTTCAACTCTGCTTAGGAAACTGACAAGAACAATAGATCCTCTTCAGTCCAATACACTGTACATGCTGGGAACAGACGCCAGTGCAATTTGCCCTGTGTATCACAATGGGAGCGCAATAGAGACTCTTCTTACCAGAAAACAACTCTTGCTCGTAGGACCAGAAACTGCAAGGGATTCAACTCCATTTAGGACTGGGAAACAAACGCTAGTTCGACTTACAAGAAACACACTCTGCTTTTGAGAAAAGTGCACTCTTCTACTCTAATGTGTTTCCTATGGGTTCTGAACAGTGAGCTTGCTCAGAACAAATGAACTGTGCTTCGTTCTCACATGGGCCATATCTAGTTCAACTCTGCTTAGGAAACTGACAAGAACATAGCTCCTCTTCAGTCCAATACACTGTACCTGCTGGTAACAGACGCGACAGCCATTTGCACTGTGTATGGCAATGGGAGCACAATAGTGACTCTTCTTACCAGAAAACAACTCTTGCTCATAGGAATAGAAACTGCATGTGATTCAACTCCATTTAGGACTGGGAAACAAACACTAGCTCGCCTTACAAGGAACACACTCTGCTTTTGAGAAAAGTGCACTCTTCTACTCTGCTGTGTTTCCTATGGGGTCCGAACAGTGAGCTGGCTCAGAACAAAAGAACTGTGTGCTTCCTACACACCCGTCTTCCGTCCAATACCCTGTACCTGCTGGAAGCAGAAGTGAGTGCTATTTGCACTGTGTATGGCAATGGGAGTACAATAGTGACTCTTCTTACCAGTAAACAACTCTTGCTCGTAGCACCAGATCCTGCATGTGATTCAACTCCATTTAGGACTGGGAAACAAACGTTAGCTCACCTTACAAGAAACACACTCTGCTTTTGAGAAAAGAACACTCTTCTACTCTAATGTGTTTCCTATGGGGTCCGAACAGTGAGCTTACTCAGAACAAATGAACTGTGCTTCCTAGTCACATTGGCCATATCTAGTTCAACTCTGCTTAGGAAATTGACAAGAAATGTAGCTCCTCTTCAGTCCAATACACTGTACTTGCTGGTAACAGACGCGAGTGCCATTTGCACTGTGTATGGCAATGGGTGCGCAATAGTGACTCTTCTTACCAGAAAACAACTCTTGCTCATAGGAATAGAAACTGCATGTGATTCAACTCCATTTAGGACTGGGAAACAAACGCTAGCTCTCCTTACAAGAAACACACTCTGCTTTTGAGAAAAGAGCACTCTTCTACTCCACTGTGTTTCCTGTAGAGCCAGAACAGTGAGCTTCCTCAGAACAAAAGAACTGTGCTTCCTACACACACGGGCCATATCTAGTTCAACTCTGCTTAGGAAACTGACAAGAACAGTAGCTCCTCTTCAGTCCAATACACTGCACTGCTGGGAATAGACATGAGTGCTTTTTGCAGTGTGTATTGCAGTGGGAGTGCAATAGTGACTCTTCTTACCAGAAAACATCTCTTGCTCATATGAGCAGAAACTGCATGTGACACAACTCCGTTTAGGACTGAGAAACAAACACTAGCCCGCCTTACAAGAAACATACTCTGCTTTTGAGAAAAGAGCACTCTTCTACTCTACAGGGTTTCCTATGGGGACCGAACAGTGAGTTTGCTCAGAACAAAAGAACTGTGCTTCCTACACACACGGGTCATATCTAGTTCAACTCTGCAAAGGAAACTGACAAGAACAGAAGCTCCTCTTCAGTCCAATACACTGTACTTGCTGGGAACAGAGGTGAGTGCAATTTGTACTGTGTATGGCAATGGGAGCGCAATAGTGACACTTCTTACCAGAAAACAACTCTTGCTCATAGGACCAGAATCTGTATGGGATTCCAGACCATTTCTGACTGAGAAACAAACACTAGCTCGCCTTACAAGAAACACACTCTGCTTTTGAGAAAAGGGCACTCTTCTACTCTACTGTGTTTCCAAAGTTGTCCGAACAGTGAGCTTGCTCTGAACAAAAGAACGGTGCTTCCTACACACATGGGCCATATCTAGTTCAACTCTGCTTAGGAAACTGACAAGAACAGTAGCTCCTCTTCAGTCCAATACACTGTACTTGCTGGAAGCAGAAGCGAGTGCTATTTGCACTGTGTATGGCAATGGGAACGCAATATTGACTCTTCTTACCACAAAACAACTCTTGCTCGTAGGACCAGATACTGCATGTGATTCAACCTCATTTAGGACTGGGAAACAAACGCTTGCTCGCCTTACAAGAAACACACTGCTTTTGAGAAGAGAGCACTCTTCTACTGTACTGTGTTTCCTATAGGGCCAGAACAGTGAGCTTGCTAAAAACAAAAGAAGTGTGCTTCCTACACACATGGGCCATATCTAGTTCAACTCTGCTTAGGAAACTGAAAAGAACAGTAGCTCCTCTTCAGTCCAATACACTATACTTGCTGGGAACAGACGTGAGTGCTATTTGCACTGTGTATGGCAATGGGAGCACAATAGTGACTTTCCTTACCATAAAACAACTCTTGCTCCTAGGACCAGAAACTGCATGTGATTCAACCCCATTTAGGACTGGGAAACAAACGCTAGCTCGCCTTACAAGAAACACACTCTGCTTTTGAGAAAAGAGCACTCTTCTACTCAATGGGTTTCCTATGGGGTCCGAACAGTGAGCTTGCTCAGAACTAAACAACTGTGTGCTTCCTACACACACGGGCCATATCTAGTTCAACTCTGCTTAGGAAACTGACAAGAATAGTAGCTCCTCTTCAGTCCAATACACTGTACTTGCTGGGAACAGACGCGAATGCTATTTGCACTGTGTATGGCAATGGGAGCGCAATAGTGACTTTCCTTACCAGAAAACAACTCTTGCTCATAGGACCAAAAACTGCATGTGATTCAACTCCATTTAGGACTGGGAAAAAATGCTAGCTCGCCTTAGAAGAAACACACTCTGCTTTTGAGAAAAGAACACTCTTCTACTCTACTGTGTTTCCTGTAGGGCCAGAACAGTGAGCTTGCTCAGAATAAAAGAACTGTGCTTCCTCCATACACGGGCCATATCTAGTTCAACTCTGCTTAGGAAACTGACAAGAACAGAAGCTCCTCTTCAGTCCAATACACTATACTTGCTGGGAAGAGACGCGAGTGCTATTTTCACTGTGTATGGCAATGGGAGCGCAATAGTGACTTTCCTTACCAGAAAACAATTCTTTCTCATAGGACCAGAAACTGCATGTGATTCAACTCCATTTAGGACTGGGGAACAAACGCTAGCTCGCCTTACAAGAAACACACTCTGCTTTTGAGAAAAGTGCACTCTTCTACTCTGCTGTGTTTCCTAAGGGGTCCGTACAGTGAGCTTGCTCAGAAAAAAGGAACTGTGTGCTTCCTACACACACGGGCCATATCTAGTTCAACTCTGCTTAGGAAACTGACAAGAACAGAAGCTCCACTTCAGTCCGATACACTGTACTTGCTGGGAACAGACGCGAGTGCTATTTGCACTGTGTATGGCAATGGGAGTATAATAGTGACTCTTCTTACCAGAAAACAACTCTTGCTCGTAGGACCAGATCCTGTATGTGATTCAACTCCATTTAGGACTGGGAAACAAACGTTAGCTCGCCTTACAAGAAACACACTCTG
Source organism: Peromyscus eremicus (assembly GCF_949786415.1). Taxonomy (NCBI): domain Eukaryota; kingdom Metazoa; phylum Chordata; class Mammalia; order Rodentia; family Cricetidae; genus Peromyscus; species Peromyscus eremicus. The sequence goes on along the minus strand of NW_026735567.1, from coordinate 9,940 downwards.
CTTTTGAGAAAAGAGCACTCTTCTACTCTACTGAGTTTCCTATAGGGCCAGAACAGTGAGCTTGCTCAGAACAAAAGAATTGTGCTTCCTACACTCACGGGCCATATCTAGTTCAACTCTGCTTAGGAAACTGACAAGAACAGTAGCTCCTCTTCAGTCCAAAACACTGTACTTGCTGGGAACAGAGGCGAGTGCTATTTGCACTATGTATCTCAATGGGAGCACAATAGTGACCCTTCTTACCAGAAAACAACTCTTGCTCTTAGGACCAGAAACTGCATGTGATTCAACTCCATTTAGGACTAGGAAAGAAACGCTAGCTTGCCTTACAAGAAACACACTCTGCTTTTGAGAAAAGTACACTCTTCTACTCTACTGTGTTTCCTATGGGGTCCGAACAGTGAGCTTGCTGAGAACAAAAGAACTGTGCTTCCTACACACACGGGCCATATCTAGTTCAACTCTGCTTAGGAAACTGACAAGAACAATAGATCCTCTTCAGTCCAATAGACTGTACATGCTGGGAACAGACGCCAGTGCTATTTGCCCTGTGTATCACAATGGGAGCGCAATAGAGACTCTTCTTACCAGAAAACAACTCTTGCACGTAGGACCAGAAACTGCATGGGATTCAACTCCATTTACTACTGGGAAACAAACGCTAGTTCGACTTACAAGAAACACAATCTCCTTTTGAGAAAAGAGCACTCTTCTACTCTAATGTGTTTCCTATGGGGTCTGAACAGTGAGCTTGCTCAGAACAAATGAACTGTGCTTCGTACTCACATGGGCCATATCTAGTTCAACTCTGCTTAGGAAACTGACAAGAACAGTAGCTCTTCTTCAATCCAATACACTGTACTTGCTGGTAACAGACGCGACTGCCATTTGCACTGTGTATGGCAATGGGAGCGCAATAGCGACTCTTCTTACCAGAAAACAACTCTTGCTCATAGGAATAGAAACTGCATGTGATTCAACTCCATTTAGGACTGGGAAACAAACGCTAGCTCGCCTTACAAGAAACACACTCTGCTTTTGAGAAAAGTGCACTCTTCTACTCTGCTGTGTTTCCTATGGGGTCCGAACAGTGAGCTTGCTCAGAACAAAAGAACTGTGTGCTTCCTACACACCCGGGCCATATCTAGTTCAGCTCTGCTTAGGAAACTGACAAGAACAGTAGCTCGTCTTCAGTCCAATACCCTGTACAACCTGGAAGCAGAAGTGAGTGCTATTTGCACTGTGTATGGCAATGGGAGTACAATAGTGACTCTTCTTACCAGTAAACAACTCTTGCTCGTAGGACCAGATCCTGCATGTGATTCAAATCCATTTAGGACTGGGAAACAAACGTTAGCTCGCCTTACAAGAAACACACTCTGCTTTTGAGAAAAGAGCACTCTTCTACTCTACTGTGTTTCCTATAGGGCCAGAACAGTGAGCTTGCTCAGAACAAAAGAATTGTGCTTCCTACACACACGGGCCATATCTAGTTCAACTCTGCTTAGGAAACTGACAAGAACAGTGGCTCCTCTTCAGTCCAATACACTGTACTTGCTGGGAACAGAGGCGAGTGCTATTTGTACTGTGTATCTCAATGGGAGCACAATAGTGACTCTTCTTACCAGAAAACAACTCTTGCTCTTAGGACCAGAAACTGCATGGGATTCAACTCCATTTAGGACTGGGAAACAAACGCTAGTTCGACTTACAGAAACACAATCTCCTTTTGAGAAAAGAGCACTCTTCTACTCTACTGTGTTTCCTATGGGGTCCGAACAGTGAGCTTACTCAGAACAAATGAACTGTGCTTCCTAGTCACATTGGCCATATCTAGTTCAACTCTGCTTAGGAAACTGACAAGAACAGTAGCTCCTCTTCAGTCCAATACACTATACCTGCTGGGAACAGACGTGAGTGCTATTTGCACTGTGTATGGCAATGGGAGCACAATAGTGACTTTCCTTACCAGAAAACAACTCTTGCTCCTAGGACCAGAAACTGCATGTGATTCAACCCCATTTAGGACTGGGAAACAAACGCTAGCTCGCCTTACAAGAAACACACTCTGCTTTTGAGAAAAGAGCACTCTTCTACTCTACTGGGTTTCCTATGGGGTCCGAAGAGTGAGCTTGCTCAGAACAAAAGAACTGTGCTTATACACACACGGGCCATATCTAGTTCAACTCTGCTTAGAAAACTGACAAGAACAGTAGCTCCTCTTCAATCCAATACACTGTACTTGCTGGGAACAGAGGTGAGTGCTATTTGCACTGTGTATGGCAATGGGAGCTCAATAGTGACTTTCCAAACCAGAAAATAATTCTTGCTCCTAGGACCAGAAACTGCATGTGATTCACCTCTATTTAGGACTGGGAAACAAACGCTAGCTCGCCTTACAAGAAACAACCCACTCTGCTTTTGAGAAAAGAGCACTCTTCTACTCCTATGGAGTCCGAACAGTGAGCTTGCTCAGTACAAAAGAACTGTGCTTCCTACACACACGGGCCATATCTAGTTCAACTCTGCTTAGGAAACTGACAAGAACAGTAGATCCTCTTCAGTCCAATACACTGTACTTGCTGGGAACAGAGGTGAGTGCAATTTGCATTGTGTATGGCAATGGGAGCGCAATAGTGACTCTTCTTACCAGAAAACAACTCTTGCTCATAGGACCAGAATCTGCATGGGATTCCAGACCATTTCTGACTGAGAAACAAACACTAGCTCGCCTTACAAGAAACACACTCTGCTTTTGAGAAAAGGGCACTCTTCTACTCTACTGTGTTTCCTATGTTGTCCGAACAGTGAGCTTGCTCTGAACAAAAGAACAGTGCTTCCTACACACACGGGCCATATCTAGTTCAACTCTGCTTAGGAAACTGACAAGAACAGTAGCTCCTCTTCAGTCCAATACACTGTACTTGCTGGAAGCAGAAGCGAGTGCTATTTGCACTGTGTATGGCAATGGGAACGCATAGTGACTCTTCTTACCAGAAAACAACTCTTGCTCGTAGGACCAGATACTGCATGTGATTCAACCTCATTTAGGACTGGGAAACAAAATGCTTGCTCGCCTTACAAGAAACACACTGCTTTTGAGAAAAGAGCACTCTTCTACTGTACAGTGTTTCCTATAGGACCAGAACAGTGAGCTTGCTAAAAACAAAAGAAGTGTGCTTCCTACACACACGGGCCATATCTAGTTCAACTCTGCTTAGGAAACTGACAAGAAGAGTAGCTCCTCTTCAGTCCAATACCCTGTACTTGCTGGAAGATGAAGCGAGTGCTATTTGCACTCTGTATGGCATGGGAGTACAATAGTGACTCTTCTTATCAGAAACAACTCTTGCTCGTAGGACCAGATCCTGTATGTGATTCAACTCCATTTAGGACTGGGAAACAAACGTTAGCTCGCCTTACAAGAAACACACTCTGCTTTTGAGAAAAGAGCACTCTTCTACTCTACTGAGTTTCCTATAGGCCAGAACAGTAAGCTTGCTTAGAACAAAAGAATTGTGCTTCCTACACACACGGGCCATATCTAGTTCAACTCTGCTTAGGAAACTGACAAGAACAGGTAGCTCCTCTTCAGTCCAATACACTGTACTTGCTGGAAACAGAGGCGAGTGCTATTTGCACTGTGTATCTCAATGGGAGCACAATAATGACTCTTCTTACCAGAAAACAACTCTTGCTCTTAGGACCAGAAACTGCATGTGATTCAACTCCATTTAGGACTGGGAAACAACGCTAGCTTGCCTTACAAGAAACACACTCTGCTTTTGAGAAAGTGCACTCTTCTACTCTACTGTGTTTCCTATGGGGTCCCGAACAGTGAGCTTGCTGAGAACATAAGAACTGTGCTTCCTACACACACTGGCCATATCTAGTTCAACTCTGCTTAGGAAACTGACAAGAACAATAGATCCTCTTCAGTCCAATACACTGTACATGCTGGGAACAGACGCCAGTGCTATTTGCCCTGTGTATCACAATGGGAGCGCAATAGAGACTCTTCTTACCAGAAAACAACTCTTGCTCGTAGGACCAGAAACTGCAAGGGATTCAACTCATTTAGGACTGGGAACAAACGCTAGTTCGACTTACAATAAACACAATCTCCTTTTGAGAAAAGAGCACTCTTCTACTCTAATGTGTTTCCTATGGGTTCTGAACAGTGAGCTTGCTCAGAACAAATGAACTGTGCTTCGTTCTCACATGGGCCATATCTAGTTCAACTCTGCTTAGGAAACTGACAAGAACAGTAGCTCCTCTTCAGTCCAATACACTGTACCTGCTGGTAACAGACGCGACAGTCATTTGCACTGTGTATGGCAATGGGAGCAACAATAGTGACTCTTCTTACCAGAAAACAACTCTTGCTCATAGGAATAGAAACTGCATGTGATTCAACTCCATTTAGGACTGGGAAACAAACACTAGCTCGCCTTACAAGGAACACACTCTGCTTTTGAGAAAAGTGCACTCTTCTACTCTGCTGTGTTTCCTATGGGGTCCGAACAGTGAGCTTGCTCCAGAACAAAAGAACTGTGTGCTTCCTACACACCCGGGTCATATCTAGTTCAACTCTGCTTAGGAAACTGACAAGAACAGTAGCTCGTCTTCCCGGTCCAATACCCTGTACCTGCTGGAAGCAGAAGTGAGTGCTATTTGCACTGTGTATGGCAATGGAGTACAATAGTGACTCTTCTTACCAGAAAACAACTCTTGCTCATAGGACCAGAATCTGTATGGGATTCCAGACCATTTCTGACTGAGAAACAAACACTAGCTCGCCTTACAAGAAACACACTCTGCTTTTGAGAAAAGGGCACTCTTCTACTCTACTGTGTTTCCAAAGTTGTCCGAACAGTGAGCTTGCTCTGAACAAAAGAACGGTGCTTCCTACACACATGGGCCATATCTAGTTCAACTCTGCTTAGGAAACTGACAAGAACAGTAGCTCCTCTTCCAGTCCAATACACTGTACTTGCTGAAGCAGAGAAGCGAGTGCTATTTGCACTGTGTATGGCAATGGGAACGCAATATTGACTCTTCTTACCACAAAACAACTCTTGCTCGTAGGACCAGATACTGCATGTGATTCAACCTCATTTAGGACTGGGAAACAACGCTGGCTCGCCTTACAAGAAACACACTGCTTTTGAGAAGAGAGCACTCTTCTACTGTACTGTGTTTCCTATAGGGCCAGAACAGTGAGCTTGCTAAAAACAAAAGAAGTGTGCTTCCTACACACACGGGCCATATCTAGTTCAACTCTGCCTTAGGAAACTGAAAAGAACAGTAGCTCCTAATCAGTCCAATACACTATACTTGCTGGGAACAGACGTGAGTGCTATTTGCACTGTGTATGGCAATGGGAGCACAATAGTGACTTTCCTTACCATAAAACAACTCTTGCTCTAGGACCAGAAACTGCATGTGATTCAACCCCATTTAGGACTGGGAAACCAAACGCTAGCTCGCCTTACAAGAAACACACTCTGCTTTGAGAAAAGAGCACTCTTCTACTCACTGGGTTTCCTATGGGGTCCGAACAGTGAGATTGCTCAGAACTAAACAACTGTGTGCTTCCTACACACACGGGCCATATCTAGTTCAACTCTGCTTAGGAACTGACAAGAATAGTAGCTCCTCTTCAGTCAATACACTGTACTTGCTGGGAACAGACGCGAATGCTATTTGCACTGTGTATGGCAATGGGAGCGCAATTAGTGACTTTCCTTACCAGAAAACAACTCTTGCTCATAGGACCAAAAACTGCATGTGATTCAACTCCATTTAGGACTGGGAAAAAATGCTAGCTCGCCTTAGAAGAAGACACACTCTGCTTTTGAGAAAAGAACACTCTTCTACTCTACTGTGTTTCCTGTAGGGCCAGAACAGTGAGCTTGCTCAGAATAAAAGAACTGTGCTTCCTCCATACACGGGCCATATCTAGTTCAACTCTGCTTAGGAACTGACAAGAACAGAAGCTCCTCTTCAGTCCAATACACTATACTTGCTGGGAAGAGACGCGAGTGCTATTTTCAACTGTGTATGGCAATGGGAGCGCAATAGTGACTTTCCTTACCAGAAAACAATTTCTTCTCATAGGATTCCAGAAACTGCATGTGATTCAACTCCATTTAGGACTGGGGAACAAACGCTAGCTCGCCTTACAAGAAACACACTCTGCTTTTGAGAAAAGTGCACTCTTCTACTCTGCTGTGTTTCCTAAGGGGTCCGTACAGTGAGCTTGCTCAGAAAAAGGAACTGTGTGCTTCCTACACACACGGGCCATATCTAGTTCAACTCTGCTTAGGAAACTGACAAGAACAGAAGCTCCACTTTAGTCCGATACACTGTACTTGCTGGGAACAGACGCGAGTGCTATTTGCACTGTGTATGGCAATGGGAGTATAATAGTGACTCTTCTTACCAGAAAACAACTCTTGCTCGTAGGACCAGATCCTGTATGTGATTCAACTCCATTTAGGACTGGGAAACAAACGGTTAGCTCGCCTTACAAGAACCCACTCTGCTTTTGAGAAAAGAGCACTCTTCTACTCTACTGAGTTTCCTATAGGGCCAGAACAGTGAGCTTGCTCAGAACAAAAGAATTGTGCTTCCTACACTCACGGGCCATATCTAGTTCAACTCTGCTTAGGAAACTGACAAGAACAGTAGCTCTCTTCAGTCCAAAACACTGTACTTGCGGGAACAGAGGCGAGTGCTATTTGCACTATGTATCTCAATGGGAGCACAATAGTGACCCTTCTTACAGAAAACAACTCTTGCTCTTAGGACCAGAAACTGCATGTGATTCAACTCATTTAGGACTAGGAAAGAAACGCTAGCTTGCCTTACAAGAAACACACTCTGCTTTTGAGAAAAGTTACACTCTTCTATCTACTGTGTTTCCTATGGGGTCCGAACAGTGAGCTTGCTGAGAACAAAAGAACTGTGCTTCCTACACACACGGGGCCATATCTGTTTCAACTCTGCTTAGGAAACTGACAAGACAATAGATCCTCTTCAGTCAATAGACTGTACATGCTGGGAACAGACGCCAGTGCTATTTGCCCTGTGTATCACAATGGGAGCGCAATAGAGACTCTTCTTACCAGAAAACAACTCTTGCACGTAGACCAGAAGACTGCATGGGATTCAACTCCATTTACTACTGGGAAACAAACGCTAGTTCGACTTACAAGAAACACAATCTCCTTTTGAGAAAAGAGCACTCTTCTACTCTAATGTGTTTCCTATGGGTCTGAACAGTGAGCTTGCTCAGAACAAATGAACTGTGCTTCGTACTCACATGGGCCATATCTAGTTCAACTCTGCTTAGGAAACTGACAAGAACAGTAGCTCTTCTCAATCCAATACACATGTACTTGCTGGTAACAGACGCGACTGCCATTTGCACTGTGTATGGCAATGGGAGCGCAATAGCGACTCTTCATACCAGAAAACAACTCTTGCTCATAGGAATAGAAACTGCATGTGATTCAACTCCATTTAGGACTGGGAAACAAACGCTAGCTCGCCTTACAAGAAACACACTCTGCTTTGAGAAAAGTGCACTCTTCTACTCTGCTGTGTTTCCTATGGGGTCCGAACAGTGAGCTTGCTCAGAACAAAGAACTGTGTGCTTCCTACACACCCGGGCCATATCTAGTTCAGCTCTGCTTAGGAAACTGACAAGAACAGTAGCTCGTCTTCAGTCCAATACCCTGTACAACCTGGAAGCAGAAGTGAGTGCTATTTGCACTGTGTATGGCAATGGGAGTACAATAGTGACTCTTCTTACCAGTAAACAACTCTTGCTCGTAGGACAGATCCTGCATGTGATTCAAATCCATTTAGGACTGGGAAACAAACGTTAGCTCGCCTTACAAGAAACACACTCTGCTTTTGAGAAAAGAGCACTCTTCTACTCCACTCTTCTACTCTACTGTGTTTCCTATAGGGCCAGAACAGTGAGCTTGCTCAGAACAAAAGAATTGTGCTTCCTACACACACGGGCCATATCTAGTTCAACTCTGCTTAGGAAACTGACAAGAACAGTGGCTCCTCTTCAGTCCAATACACTGTACTTGCTGGGAACAGAGGCGAGTGCTATTTGTACTGTGTATCTCAATGGGAGCACAATAGTGACTCTTCTTACCAGAAAACAACTCTTGCTCGTAGGACCAGAAACTGCATGGGATTCAACTCCATTTAGGACTGGGAAACAAACGCTAGTTCGACTTACAGAAACACAATCTCCTTTTGAGAAAAGAGCACTCTTCTACTCTAATGTGTTTCCTATGGGGTCCCCGAACAGTGAGCTTACTCAGAACAAATGAACTGTGCTTCCTAGTCACATTGGCCATATCTAGTTCAACTCTGCTTAGGAACTGACAAGAACAGTAGCTCCTCTTCAGTCCAATACACTATACCTGCTGGGAACAGACGTGAGTGGCTATTTGCACTGTGTATGGCAATGGAGCACAATAGTGACTTTCCTTACCAGAAAACAACTCTTGCTCCTAGGACCAGAAACTGCATGTGATTCAACCCCATTTAGGACTGGGAAACAAACGCTAGCTCGCCTTACAAGAAACACACTCTGCTTTTGAGAAAAGAGCACTCTTCTACTCTACTGGGTTTCCTATGGGGTCCGAAAGAGTGAGCTTGCTCAGAACAAAAGAACTGTGCTTATACACACACGGGCCATATCTAGTTCAACTCTGCTTAGAAAACTGACAAGAACAGTAGCTCCTCTTCAATCCAATACACTGTACTTGCTGGGAACAGAGGTGAGTGCTATTTGCTCTGTGTATGGCAATGGGAGCTCAATAGTGACTTTCCAAACCAGAAAATAATTCCTTGCTCCTAGGACCAGAAACTGCATGTGATTCACCTCTATTTAGGACTGGGAAACAACGCTAGCTCGCCTTACAAGAAACAACCCACTCTGCTTTTGAGAAAAGAGCACTCTTCTACTCCTATGGAGTTCCGAACAGTGAGCTTGCTCAGTACAAAAGAACTGTGCTTCCTACACACACGGGCCATATCTAGTTCAACTCTGCTTAGGAAACTGACAAGAACAGTAGATCCTCTTCAGTCCAATACACTGTACTTGCTGGGAACAGAGGTGAGTGCAATTTGCATTGTGTATGGCAATGGGGAGCGCAATATGTGACTCTTCTTACCAGAAAACAACTCTTGCTCATAGGACCAGAATCTGCATGGGATTCCAGACCATTTCTGACTGGAGAAACAAACACTAGCTCGCCTTACAAGAAACACACTCTGCTTTTGAGAAAAGGGCACTCTTCTACTCTACTGTGTTTCCTATGTTGTCCGAACAGTGAGCTTGCTCTGAACAAAAGAACAGTGCTTCCTACACACACGGGCCATATCTAGTTCAACTCTGCTTAGGAAACTGACAAGAACAGTAGCTCCTCTTCAGTCCAATACACTGTACTTGCTGGAAGCAGAAGCGAGTGCTATTTGCACTGTGTATGGCAATGGGAACGCATAGTGACTCTTCTTACCAGAAAACAACTCTTGCTCGTAGGACCAGATACTGCATGTGATTCAACCTCATTTAGGACTGGGAAACAAATGCTTGCTCGCCTTACAAGAAACACACTGCTTTTGAGGAAAAGAGCACTCTTCTACTGTACAGTGTTTCCTATAGGACCAGAACAGTGAGCTTGCTAAAAACAAAGAAAGTGTGCTTCCTACACACACGGGCCATATCTAGTTCAACTCTGCTTAGGAAACTGACAAGAAGAGTAGCTCCTCTTCAGTCCAATACCCTGTACTTGCTGGAAGATGAAGCGAGTGCTATTTGCACTCTGTATGGCATGGGAGTACAATAGTGGACTCTTCTTATCAGAAAACAACTCTTGCTCGTAGGACCAGATCCTGTATGTGATTC